>NW_020955435.1:1039351-1041886 GCF_003031625.1 Empidonax traillii | reverse complement strand
GCCTTAAGAATATGTTTTTATCTTATTATTCCCAGTTACCAGGTTGATAACCTCACATAAAATAGAATGTCTGCAGCTTTTTTCCTTCAAGGGACTGGAAGCAGCACACTGCTTCAGTACACCTGGTCTGAATTGTAGTTTTGCTCATCAAAATGATTTTTCTAGTTGCTTTTCATTATTTTGTGCTTTAGCTAATTTATGAAGAAATTATACCTGACCTGCATTTCTATATACAACTTTCAAGCATAATCAAATACTTTCCACACTATTAGTCTTTCCACACTTTTCTTTATAGGTTATTGTCCTGATTTCAGCCAGGGTAGAGTTAATTTCTTCTGAGTAGTAGTTTTTATTTACACCACTAAGAAGGCATTTTAAAATGCGTTACTTGCTTTTGTCAGTGTCTAGATTGGACTGCAGGTGATTATTGTCTGAATTTAAATAAGGTGACTACCCTGGAACGAGAATTTTAGGAAGTGCTAAGGTCTAATCAAAGTATCTCTATATTTCTGATAATCCTAAAGCCTCAGGCTATATCATACAGCACCTCCCTCTCTTTTTGGCCATCCACACTCAGCTTTACTCCCAGACTGGATAGCCATGTTTTCCCTGATGGCAAGTTGGGTGTGATGTCTTGGGCAGTGCTGGAGTCCTTGCACATCCCTCTGAGAGTTTGTCCCTGGCTTTGTGTGTTTTAGTTTGTCACAGCCCTCACCAGATGAGCCATGAGAGCTTTGGTTACACAGCAATGGGGGAAAGTTCACTTTCAGTGAATGCTTTTTTTAAAAAAAACACCTGAATTATATAATCAATTAATAACATGCATATGTTATTTATATAATATATGATTATGTTCTAATTAAAAGTCATTTAAATGAACCATAATTTAAATGTTTGCTATATTAGTTTAGTTTCTGTCCTACAAGCAGGCAGATAAAATATAGAAAGGCAGACTTGAAAAACATGAAAGTACTGACACTTTCTAGGCAATATAAACTATTCTTTGAAAGTGCTACGTGGGCAAGGACAGATGAAGTTTGAAATACACCCTTTTCACTTCCTAACATGCAATGCCTGTGTTAACTGAGAGCAACAAACTGATTTTTCAGTCCTGAGTGTTTGCTGCTTGGCTTCAAGCCTTAGGTGGTGAGGTAGAGGTGTCCAGAGTGGCTCTTGGTATGACCCAAAAATGCTGCTACTGCAGAGCCTGAGCTGTGCTGCCCAACAGAGGGGTCACTACAGCTCATCACCCCTGACCCCCGAGACTCAGCTGGCACAGGGGACACTTATTGCAGTGCCAAACTTTGCTGCTAGTTAGTGTTTTTTCCAAATATTTCCTACAGTGTCTCCATCTATTTTAAAAGACTACATTTCCTTAAAGCTGGAGAGGGTAATCAGGCTGAGATTTTATCAGAGCAAAGGTTCCCTCAGACCTTGTGTGTGAGGCTCTTTGGAGTTCCCTCTTTCTGAGCTGTGTGACACTGGGTGCCTACCTTGTTCTAACATTTTTCTGGAGAAGTGGCACCTCTCCAGTTCATCCCCATCTTTCAGTGGTGCACTAAAACAGTGTCATCAAACATACCAAGGAGCATGTGATCTCCTACCTTCCCAAGACACCCTCCTTGCTTTGACACACCTGTTTTTCCCCCTAGTACTGTCCCACTTTCTACGAGGCTTCAAGCCCAAGGTTTCCACATTTCTAAAGATGCCACTTTATCTTATCTCCAGATAGTATTTTTTGTTCCATCCTTGAAGTTGTTGAATGACAACCTATGGAGGGACAGGAGGAAGCAGAGGCTGGTGACCTACCTGTGGTAGAATCTCCTCTCCCTCTCCTCACCGTTAGTTTGGTTTGGTTTAAATCTTCTTTCCTTCACACCTTTCAAAGCAGGGATTTCAAGCCTCTGTCCCCAGCTGGATGAGGACCCAGTTAAACTGGGCTCCACAGTTATTCATTTGGTCCTATTTTCATCAGCTGATTTCCCATGACTGCATTCCTGCACAGTTCCAGTGCCAGCTGGATGCAGACACCGAGCAGCAGTCAGTGACTGTCTGATGTGCTGATGGTCACCTCTGCAACCAGCATTCACCCACACTGCTGGGGTGCTGGGAAATTGCTGGTTCCCAGTGAAATAAAGAGGTTCAGCAGAAGTTTAATTAAGCATCTGTCCCTGTCAGTGTGCCCCAGGTGGGGTTCTGACCTGTGCTGGTGAGTGCTGTCCTAGACAGCACCGAGGAGGGAGCAGGGATAACATGGGATAGGTGAGAGGCTGTTTTCCACAGGCACAGTACACAAGGCTGCCCTGTTTTGGGAAATGCAGGAGGATTTAGCTCTGTGGTGCCATGCCACTTGTCCCCAGGCTCAGAAAATGAATTCTGGCATGTTTTAGTTACTAATATAGGCACAACAGAAAACAGCATTTGGCAGCTCTCCAGTTCCCCCGTTATTGCAGTGGCCCACGTTATTCAGTTGTTTTCTTGATCTTTATTTAAAATATTTTTTATTTTAAATCTTCTTTCTTTTTTTTTTTTTTT
>NW_020955435.1:967906-1039332 GCF_003031625.1 Empidonax traillii | reverse complement strand
ATGCCTTAAGAATATGTTTTTATCTTATTATTCCCAGTTACCAGGTTGATAACCTCACATAAAATAGAATGTCTGCAGCTTTTTTCCTTCAAGGGACTGGAAGCAGCACACTGCTTCAGTACACCTGGTCTGAATTGTAGTTTTGCTCATCAAAATGATTTTTCTAGTTGCTTTTCATTATTTTGTGCTTTTGCTAATTTATGAAGAAATGATACCTGACCTGCATTTCTATATACAACTTTCAAGCATAATCAAATACTTTCCACACTATTAGTCTTTCCACACTTTTCTTTATAGGTTATTGTCCTGATTTCAGCCAGTAGAGTTAATTTCTTCTGAGTAGTAGTTTTTATTTACACCAATAAGAAGGCATTTTAAAATGCGTTACTTGCTTTTGTCTGTGTCTGGATTGGACTGCAAGTGATTATTGTCTGAATTTAAATAAGGTGACTACCCTGGAACGAGAATTTTAGGAAGTGCTAAGGTCTAATCAAAGTATCTCTATATTTCTGATAATCCTAAAGCCTCAGACTATATCATACAGCACCTCCCTCTCTTTTTGGCCATCCACACTCAGCTTTACTCCCAGACTGGATAGCCACGTTTTCCCTGATGGCAAGTTGGGTGTGATGTCTTGGGCAGTGCTGGAGTCCTTGCACATCCCTCTGAGAGTTTGTCCCTGGCTTTGTGTGTTTTAGTTTGTCACAGCCCTCACCAGATGAGCCATGAGAGCTTTGGTTACACCACAATGGGGAAAAGTTCACTTTCAGTGAATGCTTTTTAAAAAAAAAAAACCCTGAATTATATAATCAATTAATAACATGCAGATGTTATTTATATAATATATGATTATGTTCTAATTAAAAGAAAAGTCATTTAAATGAACCATAATTTAAATGTTTGCTATATTAGTTTAGTTTCTGTCCTATAAGCAGGCAGATCAAATATAGAAAGGCAGACTTGAAAAACATGAAAGTACTGACACTTTCTAGGCAATATAAACTATTCTTTGAAAGTGCTACGTGGGCAAGGACAGATGAAGTTTGAAATACACCCTTTTCACTTCCTAACATGCAATGCCTGTGTTAACTGAGAGCAACAAACTGATTTTTCAGTCCTGAGTGTTTGCTGCTTGGCTTCAAGCCTTAGGTGGTGAGGTAGAGGTGTCCAGAGTGGCTCTTGGTATGACCCAAAAATGCTGCTACTGCAGAGCCTGAGCTGTGCTGCCCAACAGAGGGGTCACTACAGCTCATCACCCCTGACCCCCGAGACTCAGCTGGCACAGGGGACACTTATTGCAGTGCCAAACTTTGCTGCTAGTTAGTGTTTTTTCCAAATATTTCCTACAGTGTCTCCATCTATTTTAAAAGACTACATTTCCTTAAAGCTGGAGAGAGTAATCAACCTGAGATTTTATCAGAGCAAAGGTTCCCTCAGACCTTGTGTGTGAGGCTCTTTGGAGTTCCCTCTTTCTGAGCTGTGTGACACTGGGTGCCTACCTTGTTCTAACATTTTTCTGGAGAAGTGGCACCTCTCCAGTTCATCCCCATCTTTCAGTGGTGCACTCAAATAGTGTCATCAAACATACCAAGGAGCATGTGATCTCCTACCTTCCCAAGACACCCTCCTTGCTTTGACACACCTGTTTTTCCCCCTAGTACTGTCCCACTTTCTACGAGGCTTCAAGCCCAAGGTTTCCACATTTCTAAAGATGCCACTTTATCTTATCTCCAGATAGTATTTTTTGTTCCATCCTTGAAGTTGTTGAATGACAACCTGGGGAGGGACAGGAGGAAGCAGAGGTTGGTGACCTACCTGTGGTAGAATCTCCTCTCCCTCTCCTCACCGTTAGTTTGGTTTGGTTTAAATCTTCTTTCCTTCACACCTTTCAAAGCAGGGATTTCAAGCCTCTGTCCCCAGCTGGATGGGGACCCAGTTAAACTGGGCTCCACAGTTATTCATTTGGTCCTATTTTCATCAGCTGATTTCCCATGACTGCATTCCTGCACAGTTCCAGTGCCAGCTGGATGCAGACACCGAGCAGCAGCCAGTGACTGTCTGATGTGCTGATGGTCACATCTGCAACCAGCATTCACCCACACTGCTGGGGTGCTGGGAAATTGCTGGTTCCCAGTGAAATAAAGAGGTTCAGCAGAAGTTTAATTAAGCATCTGTCCCTGTCAGTGTGCCCCAGGTGGGGTTCTGACCTGTGCTGGTGAGTGCTGTCCTAGACAGCACCGAGGAGGGAGCGGGGATAACATGGGATAGGTGAGAGGCTGTTTTCCACAGGCACAGTACACAAGGCTGCCCTGTTTTGGGAAATGCAGGAGGATTTAGCTCTGTGGTGCCATGCCACTTGTCCCCAGGCTCAGAAAATGAATTCTGGCATGTTTTAGTTACTAATATAGGCACAAAAGAAAACAACATTTGGCAGCTCTCCAGTTCCCCCGTTATTGCAGTGGTCCACGTTATTCAGTTGTTTTCTTGATCTTTATTTAAAATATTTTTTTTATTTTAAATCTTCTATTTTTTTTTTCAAGCTCTGTTCAAAAAAATCAAAGGTTTCTTTCTCCTTCTTGGGGGGAAAAAAATTCTGAAGTTTTATGCTTCTTTTTATTGGGATTACTGCATAAAGCTGAGCGATACATTTTTTTTAAATCTTCCCTCAAGAGACAGGTGTTCCTCTCTCCAGTTGTTTTTGTAGTTCTCCTTTATGTGCACTCCAGTTCACCTTTCTGTGGTGACTGGAGTTATGTGCTGTGTCCTGGGTGAGACCCAGCAATAGCTTGTGGGTTATGTCAAGGTTTTTCCACTTGTATTGGAAAGAAATGCGACTTGTGTTCACTGTGCACTCAGGGAATGTTCAGAGGTCTGCCTTGTTTGCTGTCACTCCAAGGGAACCTTTGGCAAAAATTCCCAGCAATCACTTGAACGGTGACTGTGCTTTCCTCTGTTGGTGTCTCATCCTGTTTCTGATGCTCACAAATGTAAAACAACACCATTTGTCCTGCATAACATTCCTACATGGTTCTGAGGCTTTCCTTCCCACAAATATAATTTAACACACTCCAACCTTTCCTGTCAGTTGTCAGCTCTTCAATATTTATTATTTACCTCCAGTCTGCAGTGTGTTTAATGTTATAAGGCATATTTCAGTTATTTATTTAAATATTTCTGCTGTTGTTTCAGACTAATCAGACCACAACAATTAGAGTGTTGGGGTTTTATCTGTCAGCCTCTGTCCACCACATCTTGTACAATGTAAATGTTCTTTCAGACACCTGTGTACACCCTCCCTCTGTCTCAGCAAAGTGACTCCACTGGAGTTGTACAACCCAAGAAATAAACTTGAGGTGCTGGTTTTACTTTACTTAAGCTGGAACTTCGAGCCTGGCTCCATTCTAGGCCAGAGGATTTCCTTGGCAACTGAACTTAATATAAATATGTAATTTCTGAAGAAGGTTTAAAGAATTATGAGGAGTAAAAAAAATAAATCTGCAATTAATTAAAACATCCCACTTTATAATAATTTTTTTAATGGGGTACTTAAAGATTAGTAATAAATTAAATTTTTACCTGGGTGTCTTGAAAAAAATAATGTTTGATATTCAATTGATATCAGTTGAATATCACAATTGATTATTAACTACTAAGAGGTCAGAACCTTCCCAGCTACCAATATAAAGTAGGGCTGCCTTGGGGAAAATTAACTGCTCCACTGCCAGATCCAATGCATGTATCTGTAATATATATGTGAAAATATAGGTATATATAAATATATATGTATAAAATGCATATTTCCTAGTGGGAAACCAGAATATTAAGTAGAGCAAACAAGCTCTCAAGCAAAAAAAGAAAATAGTCCTTAATGAGATGCTGGTAATCACTTCATGATGCTCAAATAGTTAAACTTTGTAAACAAAGCTCTGATAATAAAGTGAAATATCTACTCCTAAATCACTTCAGCACTCTGTAGAAACAGTATATGCTAATGCTTTGTTAATGTGAATTCAATCTGATGATGCCATTCTGTAAAACTCATTTTCCTCTATTTTTATCAAAGGAGATGGAGCAGCTCTTTTCAATCAGCAGAAAGTTGATTGTTTGGTTTTGCTTATTTCTCCAGGGAAAATTACTCTGGTGAGGCCTTGTTAGTGAATGTCTTTTTCGACCTAAAATTGTAATTTTTGTTAGTTTGAACTTTCTACTCACGTGTAGCTGCACAAAAAGAAGAAAAGGGTTGCATTTTATGTTGAGGAGAGGAAGGTACAGTGTTTATTACAGTATTTTGCAATATTATTTGTTGCAATAGTGTGGAATTCCAGAGACAAGAGTTTGGGATAACACCAATGCAGGTTGCTCTGTCCTGAAGTTGTGGGCATACCCTTGAATTCAACGTCATTTTCAGGCAGGAAAAATAAATGTTACTCTTTTTCATATTTGATTTATATGCCACCTGTCACCTGGATATCTAAATTACTGACTCACAAAGGGAATTTCCAGTGCATCCTGCAGTTGATTTAACCCTCCCTCGGTCTTTGCCTCCAAGTCTGAACAGTTTTCCAGCTGATGGGCCCCTGATTTTCACAGAACTGTACCAACGTTTTTTGTGTTTGCAGCCTTAGAGACTGTGCCCAGGAGCACCCTGGCATTTCTGACCTGGTGGAAAGGTTTGTCAGCCTCGTCAAAGGCCTCCTGGAGAAGCTGCTGGACTACAGGACCGTGATGAACGACGAGAGCAAGGACAACCGCATGAGCTGCACCGTGAACCTGCTGGTATGTCCCGTGTCCCCTCCTGGGGTCCCTGTGTGAGCAGAGGGAAAGGGTCAGAATCCAGTTAAATCTTCCAGGCTACAGCAGTGGGTGACAACACTCAGTGGGGATATAAATTCTGAAGCAAGAGGTTTTTATAGCTATTTGCACGGGTGTATCAGTAAGTCTGAAATCAACACCCCCTCATCTCCTTTGGCTCTGCCCCTGTGTTTTATCCAGTTTGGTTCTGTTGGGTGATTAAAGAATTTTACTGCTCACGTGCTGTACCTTTTGATAGGCTTATCCTGCCAGTGGGCTTTGGCCAGGTTCAGGCTGGGCTTGAGGAACTTACCCACTTGCAGCTTCAGCAACTCAACAGCTACAGTTTTTAAACGTGGGGAAGAAACCTTGGGACACTTGCAGTGAGGTGCCGAGAAGATTTGAGTCCCTGATCTGGTCCTGTGGTTTTTTTCCATTCCTCTTTTGTACTGAGGATATGTCATACAGAGATTCCTCCCCCCAGGGAACTCCTCGAAGCTGAGGAGGAAGCTCCATCACCTTTGAAGTGTTGTACTCACATACTCTCTGTTCCTCAGCAATCTCTGCTCAGTGTGGTGTAAATTCAGGAGACAGTTCTGGTCATACATTTTGCACAGCCTTAGCAACTTAGTACACCGGCAAACATGTTATGGTGACAAAAAAATGGGCTTTTTTTCCTGGAATTGGCCCCTTTAGAGCTGCTGCACAACAATGCCATATATTTATAGTGCTATATATCTGCTTCAATACATACCAGCTTTTCTGGCCATCATGTTCTGCCAGAGCCTGTGGTTTGTAATGTTAATGCATTTGGATAAGTATATTTTCCTCTTCTCCAACAGAAAAACTTTCACTAATATTTCATTAAAGAACTAGGAGAAGTATACATATGTATGTATAATAACACATGCATATAACTAATTAAAATATTAATTGAAGTAGTAGTTCCAGGTTCAAAATTCACATAGTCTGTAAATAATCTATTTCTTAGGCTGTGCAATGAGCAAGAAAAGCAAAGCCTCAGCATGCACATTTATATCTATATTTGTCTTGTGTTTCATTAAAATACATTAGGAGATAACTTAAATTTTTGTGTCCCTAGAATTTCTACAAGGACATCAACCGTGAAGAGATGTACATCAGGTATGACAGCTGTTCTGTTAGATCCCTTCTGGAGAAGGCAACAATATTGTCTTGTGAATTCTGGTTTTATTGCTGTGCTTGAATTTCTGTGCTTAATATTAGTTTACCATCCACAGTGACTCAGTGGTAGCCCTGGCCTCATCTGTATTCTCACTGCACTGTTTGTTTAGCCTCCAGCAATTTGGAATCCATGATGTGTATTCAACAGCAGCACTTTTTTTTTTTTCCTAACTTCTAGTTGATCAAATCACTCAACGTTCATTATTTATTGTTTAAAATTAAGAAAATGTAGCTAGATTTGAAGTTTGAGGGAGGGTGTACCCTCCATCCAGAATGGCAGAGAAAGCATTGAAGTTTTGTAGAATAACCCAGTCTCTTCCAATATGCTGCACTGCACACAGCAGGGTTACTGGGGAGGCATTTTCTGGGAGAGCTAAAGCCACACTGGCAATTCTTTCAGATGTGATATGGCCTCTCACTGTTTCCAAGAGTTTTGCATATGAGCTGCAGCAGATCTTGTTGTTTCAGAGCTCCTTATTTCCTGCCTCTCCTCTCCTTCTGCAAAACGTGCAGAGCAAAACCCAGCATCCCAAAAAGGAGGTGATTCAGAGTTAAACCTTGACCTGTGAGCCAGAGTGGCTGCGGGGAACAACCTTCCCTCTGTGGGCATTGCTGAGGGGGAAACGTTTTCAGCTGGGATGACAGCTGGGAATGGGAATGCCCTGAACTGCTGCAACAAGGAGTTGGAGCTCCTGTGTCCCAAAACACAGAGGATGGGATGCACTTTTCCCTTCTGGCTGCTGGAGATGTAGCCTGAGTCCCATGGTGGGCAGTGGTTGTGCTGGCAGTGCCGCCCTAGGGATCGGGGAGAACATTGATAATGTTCAGCTTCGAATAACTCTCCTCCCTCTTACACTTTCCAAGTTGTGCAGGGATTTGCTCTGTCTCTCTGGGCTGGTATTTTCCATTTTCTCCTTTACCCTGTGTTATCTGCTGTGGTTTCATCTACATGACATGGAAAATGTGTAAGAAGTGCTCCAGAGAAAGGCAACTGTCTTAACAGTCCAGGAATTGTGGACTCAGAGCTCTTAGACCTTGAGTCTGATAGTTCTTCCTCTTCAAGGTGGAGCTGACAGCAGCTCACAGAAGGAGGGTGGCTCTCTCTCTTTTCCCTTTGTGCTCAAATTTGTGTACAAAAGAACAGAGGAAAGTCTGAACAAATGCACAGAGTTTTAACCTCCCTCAGTGTCCTTGAAGTCTCTTTGGGGAGTGACTGTGGGACATCTGTGGAGTTTGCTCTTATCTCAACCATTTGGGCACTCAGGATTCCAGCCATGCCAACACCCCCAGCCTAATTCTCGCTCTCTCCTCTCTCAGGTATTTGTACAAATTGCGAGATCTTCATTTAGATTGTGAGAATTACACGGAAGCAGCATATACCCTTCTGCTCCATACTTGGCTCTTGAAGGTTAGATCTTCTGAACTCAATATATAATTAAGCTTTCACAGTTTTCAAATTTATATATTAAAGTGACTGCCTTAATCTTCCCAATTTTTCATTGCAGTATTCAAGTTTCTACTTAAAAATACTGCAGTAGGTCATACAAAATTAAAATTAATTATTGACATATTTTCAATAGGTTGTTTAGAACCATATATTTCTAGAGCTAAATATTGTAGCAAGAATAGTTTTTTCTTTATAGTGAGAACATTTTGTGATTTTCATTTTTCTCATTCCTTACTAACCTAAACATAACAGTTATGACAAATAAAACCAGCTTGTTCCAGCTGTCACAGAGGTACATCCAACTTTTAATTTTAAAGAATATGGGTCACACTATCAAGTTATGTTGGCTTTCTTTCATAGCTGGTAATTGTCTTTCACTACAACTAATGTTTGTTCTCATTGTAACTGGCATTATGAGTAGAAATGGTCAGTAAGATGCATTTCCATTACAAGGGAACATTCCAAATTTAAATGTTCTTCAGGAAAAATCTGATGCTTTTTGTGGTACAGTACCATATAAACTCAGCTTTCCACAGTGCTACTTTGCTTAAACTTCATTTCGATTTTTCTTCTGATCATAGAGGTACATGAGGTATGTTGTATGTATTGGCATAAACAAAGATTTTAGTATGAGAAATATTTTAATACAAAAAATCAAAACCAAGTCAGTGAAGATGACACCACTAAAATAGAATTCAGTAATTTGCTCACACAGATTTTTATCTTAATTTTTTGGGGGGTTGGGGGAGGTGGGGCAGGGGGAAGGAAGGAAGGAACAGAGCTTTTAAAATGTTCTGTCTAGTCCTGGTTATCCCATGAAATACAGCACTTGGCTGAAGAGGTAGTGAATACATTCCTAGTGTCTTTCCCAGTCTCTCTGTGGATGGTTAAAAGAAGAAAACACTTAGAAGAGCCCAGGGAACCAGACCTGGTGGGAGGTTGAAAGGCTGAACTCCAAAATCATGGGGTTTTTTGATGTGTTCCCGTTCCCAGTGGTCGGATGAACAGTGTGCACCCCAAGTCATGTCAACGGAGTTCCAGTGCTCGCAGACCTATCGACACTTGAAAGAGAATTTATATGAAAAGATCATAGAGTACTTTGACAAAGGAAAGGTAGGTCTGCAGAGTTCCTCCCCTGCCAGATCTCTCTTTGCTGTGCTACTCTGGATAGTACTGTTGAATGAACGTGCCCTGTTGAAAGTGTTTGTGTAGAAAAGCTTCTCTGAAATGTGGGTCAAGTCAAAACTGTGTCCTGAAGGCTTATTCCCAGAGAATATCTGTTCCCATAGGAACATGTTCTTTCAATAACCACATCCACAAAGAAAGGGGGTTAATGTTTCAACACATTGTCACAAGCGTTTTTGCCAGGCACTAATAAAATGCAGTAAAAAATGCTGAATGTACTCGCCTTTACCAGGAAAAGAATATGGACTACACAGGTTCCCTTTCTAGACCATTCAGTCCTTATCTCCAAGAAAACCAGACAGTTCAAAGGGGAGATATTTGTTTCAGAGAAAACTAAGGGTTATATTCCAAACCTAAAATGGAGTAGTCTGATGTTCAGTACCTTGGTTTAGTTCAATTTTTTTAAAAAAAACCCAACTGTTAATAAAATTACCTGTCAGTACAGGTACAGTAGAGCTGGCATATTTGGAAATAAAGCAAAGAAAGCAAGCAGAGAAAAATTCTGCAGTGCTGGATAATTAATCTCATGACCCAATAGGGCCTTTAAGTCATTATGTCTTGTTCAGCTGTAGCCAAAGGTACGAAGAGGGAAGGCAACTCTTTAGTGCTTCTTGAGAAGAAGCCCTTCCTACAATTCAGAAGGCAGAAATTTCTGGCGCTTCAGGGTTTTTTGTTGGTATCTGAAGCAACTGCAGTGCAGCAGTGCCCATCCCCTGTGCCAGGAAAACCAAATCCTCTCGATTTCTGTCTGCAGCACCCAGCGTTCAGGCTCTCCTCGGGTACATCAGAGGAGATTTGCAGCAGCTGAACCCACGTGCCAGGTTCAGAAATACCTGGCCTAGGAGCACGTGGCACCATTTGAAATCAGGCCTGATGTGAGTGACCACCAGCGTCCTTAATTCAGCAGAGAGCTGTGCTCAGAAACCCCTTTGTCTCCTTTATTCTGACGAGAAGCCTGAGAGAGCTTGAGAAGTATCCTCAAGAGAGGGAGTTTGTAGCTGCTTTAAGACCACTCTTGGTTGCTGCTTGTATGAAGTGCCCCCATCAGCTGAGAAAAGCTGTCCTGGTGTTTCCAGTGCAGCCCTGCAGCTCCTCACAGTCATTGTCAGGAGCAGCCCTTCTGTTGTGTGGAAAGAAAGAAGCTGCTGCTCTGGGCAAGTGGCAATTTGAGACTTAATTTTTAGCTGACTTTTCATATGCAAGGTGCCTGCAGCTGTGGATGCTGCAGGATGCTTTATAAAATGGTGTTTTAAGGAGTGGCAGGTGTCAGTCCCCTCACCTCTGTGCTTGGGGTGTGTTCTGGGTGTTATCACCTTGCTGATTTACTCTCCTTAATGTATCTGATTCTTATTCTAAGAATAAAGTAGGTTTACTTATTCCTTCCTGTAATGAATCATAAAACACTTTTATTTTTTCACATTAATCTGCTTTCCTAAAGTTTATGATTGCCTCGAGTCTTCCACTCTAAATGTGCAGTTAATAAATGACTGCACTTTAAAGAGAGCATAATCAATAAAAGTGTAGTTAAACTGTGATGCATTAAAAACTTGTTTGTTAGTGCTGGATTTACATTTTGAATGTGTGGTTGCATTGCAGATGTGGGAAGAAGCCATATCTTTGTGCAAAGAGCTTGCAGAGCAATATGAAAGGGAAGTTTTCGACTACGAGCTTCTGAGTCAAAACCTGGTAAGATTATATAGAGGTCTTCAAATCAGTTGAGTCACAGAATTCAGTACTTCTGAGCTATCAAATGACAGAGCTGCCTATGAGCTTGCTGTCTACAAGAGATTTTTAATCCATTTGTTGAGGAGTTGCTGTTTCACTGTAACAGTCCAGTGCTAAAGTAGTGAACAGCGAGGACTTGTTGATTAAAGTTGCATGGAAATCTGTTTATTGAGGCATTTTGAAATTTCTGCAGATGAAATGAACACTTAGGGCAATTTAAAGGCCATGTTTGAAAGAAATATAAAAAGATTTGGAGGCCTCTGTACTGCTTTAAGGTAGAAAAAGCACCTAGATGAATTTTTCCCCTAAATTTTCCTTTAAATTTTAGCAACTTGAATCTTGACAAACCTGAAGAGTTCTGTCTTAATCAGGACTGGGAAAGTATCACAGCACAAGGAATTAGAATTAGGTCCAAAGGCTAGAAGTCAGATTTTGAAGGAAGATAAAAACCTTCAGTTATTTGTTTTCATTAAAATTGAATTAATCTAAAAAGAATCCTGTCCCCCCCATGCCTTCTTTTTCCTACTCCCAATGTTCCATGCTTACATGATTTTCAACAAATGTTTAAGGTTCATACAATAGATATCCCTGAATCTTCCACAAAGAAACCATGGGAGTCCAAACATGATGTTCCTGAGCAGTGCTGTTCCTAAAGAAAGCTTCTTTTGCTCCCGATAAATTCTGCTTTTGTCACAAAATAAAAGGCGTTGATTTTGCCCGTTCCATTTAAGCTGCAGTGCTGAATTCTCACGAACATAACACCGAAATGGCACTTGGTATTTTACTGTAGAAATCGTTCCAAGCTCTTTCCATGGTGTGTGCCCTTCACAGGAGGCTTGGGCAAGAATTTGGGTTGAACCAAACCTCGGGAAATATTTGAGGCAAGGGGTTTTTCCAAATGTAGCATTTCAGTGATGTTATCTGTGGCCAAGTGTGACTTTGGTGTTTGTTTTTGCTTTTCACGCTCCTAAATTAAGGATAAGCCTGAGATCAAATATTAGAGTTGAAGCCATACACATTTATCTACATTTTATATTTGCATGTAAATGTAAATAATATTTAATGTCCCTCAGCAGTGGCCTGTGTGTGCTGATTATGGCTGTAGCTTTTCAACTGATAATTGCTGTAGAGGTTAAAAATGAATAGATGAAGCCCCTCCCAAAAAAGTGATTACAGTTGGTTTTGTTTTCAGATTCAGCAAGCAAAGTTCTATGAAAACATCATGAAAATTCTGAGACCCAAACCAGACTATTTTGCTGTTGGGTATTATGGCCAAGGATTCCCCACATTTCTACGGGTAAACTTGTTTAAATTCCTACTTTTTTTTCACCTATTTTCATATGCTTCTAAACATGCAAGTGCACTCTACTAATGCAAGTGAGTCTCTGGAGATATTTTCCATGGATTTCCTGTTGCTTGGATGCAGGACTGTAGGTGAAATCTGAATTGCTACTTGTAAGAATATGCATTAAATGTTTTCAAATGCTTTTGCATTGATTCTTTCTTAGTTTGACAGTGGAAACTAAAGATATATAATGTGGTGAAGGTGATATAGGAGAGCTAAATGCAATTTGTTATGGGCACATATTTCTCAGATGAGTCTCCACACGGGGCGTTGATAAGTAGTAGAATGTCATTAACGTGTGTTCAAATTAAATCCAAATCTCCCTTTCACTCAGGGCTCGTATTTTTAGTGCACCTCCCCATGAACTGACAGGAGTTTCAGCTTTATGTTGCCTCTCAGCTGCAATGGGGAATATCTGTAACATTCTGGTTCTCTCACCATCCAGTTGTAGTTCCTGAGCTGGCAGGACAAGAAGCGTGTGTAGGATTTGAAATGTGAATATCCTGTGACTTTGTTCAGTGTGATATTCATGTTTCTTCCTTTCTTTTCCTGTTTTCCTCATGACAACTGATGCTAACACTGCTTTTTTGCTCTCTAACATGCACTAAACTGACATGTTCATACCAACTCTCTTGCATTGCTCTAAGTTTTTTTCCTGAATGGTAACAGCTTGTTTCTATCCTAGGACAGTTATGGTAAGTTTGAACTGGTTTTATTCAACATATGCTGAATCTACTCTGTTTTCCTTACGTTTCTCCATTTTTGACTCCCATGAGGGAAATCAGGACTCCAAAGGGTTTTCAAGAAAACTGTCATGCACAACTGGAATTTATTTAGTTTTTTAGGTGGTCATTGCTTGGTTTAAATCACAGTAGTGCATGAGCTCAGAGCATAAAACTAACCTGAATATTTAATGTTTTCTTGCTAAAAAAATAACTCTTACACAGAACAATGAGTAGGGTAGCTTTCTTCACACTTGAAAGGCAACAAGAGACCCTGCTGTCCCAGGTTTAAAAGCCAAAGCTGCCTCGGAAACACTGGAAAAAATAGTGAAATATGTTAGTATTACACCAGTGTTTTCTGAGTAATAAAATTTTGAGACCAGGGTCTCTGGAGAGTCAGTGCTGCATTCCAGCACCTGGTCAAAGTGCTGTTTGGCTTGGTGGTTGATTCATATTCCGAAGACAGCAACACCCATTCCAAAATCTGGAGAGCATTGTGTGTTTGTGCTGATAACCACGAATCTCTAACTTCTGCCTCAGCATCCCAGAGCCCAAGAAATGAGCTCTTTCTGCCTTGCAGAACAAAGTGTTCATCTATCGTGGGAAGGAGTATGAGAGGAGGGAGGATTTCCAGGCACAGCTGATGAGCCAGTTCCCCAGCGCAGAGGAGATGAACACCACGGCAGCTCCCGGGGAGGATGTGAAAAACTCTCCTGGGCAATGTATCCTTGAAAACAGAACGAAAAAGGGGGTTGCAGAAACCTTGTTTTGAGCGTAATTTTATCTGTGTGAAACAAGAATTACCTAAAAAGGATGGAAGTGTATTAATGTGGCAACTCTGTTTGCTGTTTTACTTACACGTCCTTCATGCCTTTTGTGGCTCGTTCCTAAGATGTCAGCCCTTGTTTTTCCTCACAGTTCTAAGGAGTCTGTCTCTTCCATTCATCAGAGAATCATTTAGGTTGGAAAAAACCCTAAAGATTGACTCCAGCCATAAACCTTGTTTGCCACTAACCCATGTCCCCAAGTGCCACGTCTGCAAGTCTTTTAAATCCCTCCAGGGATGGTGACTCAACCACTGCCCTGGGCAGCCTGTGCTGGGACTTGACAACCCTTTCAGGGAAGAAAAATCACTGAAGTTCATGTATGGTTTGCCTTCTATTTTCTTCAAATGGCAAAATCAGTGACACACACTTGAACCGGCCAAGTTTAAAGCAGCAGCTTCTCCCTTACCTCACGTTCCCAGCTGTTGTCCCTCGATAGGAAATTCATGTGTTCCTTGAACATTGCCCTGACTGGAACCACAGCTGGGTACTCCCTGTATTTCCTGGCGATATAAATAGGCCTGAAGTCACTCTTGGAAATTTTCCTGGGAAAATTAACTCGTAAACTTGGTTAACCAACTTTTAGGATGCCCTAAATTATTCCTGTTTACAAGAGCTCTGATCCTCTTCTTTGTTTCTAATTTAAATCATTACTGACTGAGCAGATATGAGATCACCTCCTTGTATCAGACATTTGTCCTCAAGTGTTAATTTTCCTCTATTAATTTCCAAGGTCATGTTGTAATGCTTCACCTGTTCTTTTCCGTCTATTTTGGTGGAACCTTCTGGAACAGGAAGGGAAGATTGAATATTGCTTTCTTTCAACACTGTTGGGACTGAAGTGGGAGTATTACAGGCTTGTCTAAAATAGTACATTAAGCTTGAAAGCCAAGCTCTCCTAAGACTGTCTCGTGTCTTAACTAATTGATTGTCTTTGGGATCACATGTTTCAGTCCTTGAGGCGGAATTTGCTCCTCTAATTGCAACGAACAGCAGATACAAGCTGGTTCTGCGCTTAAGAAAAAGCTACAGAACCTACCCTGAAGGCATGAGTCAAGTATACTGAAATATGTAAGAATGAGGTATATTTACTTACAAATACAGTAGTCAGATTTAAAAAATTGCACTTCCCTAGGAAAAGGAAATCTCAAGTAAAAGGGCTGTTCCATCACAGGTTTCAAAGATGAAATGTTAACCATCATGACTTTATGCAAGCCTAGAGCTAAACAGTGAAACTGTTAACATCACATGTTGTTGATGTTATTTTTGTAACTTGGTTGGGCTTTAAAATTTAATGAATGAGTCAGTGTGATAAATTCAGCTGCAGATATTCAAGCTCAGTAAATAATAAAAATATGCAGTTCAAAATTAATATTAATATATATTCACTGGCTACTACTGACAGATTTTTCCTTTTTTTGGCCAAGGAAACTCCACAAACAAAACCCTGAACACTGCAGATTTTTCATCAGGAAATGTCTTTTCTATTATTATTATTATTTTTATTTCCCCTGCAGCCTGCAGTATTTCAACTGATGGTTAATAACATGCCCTTAACTTCCACAATTTCAGATATCCAGTGTTTTACAGTGCAGCCAGTCCTGGAGGAGCAGCCCAGATTCAAAAATAAGGCAGTACCTGATCAAATTATAAAGTAAGTGGATTTCTGTAATAGATGTATAATGAAAGTCAGCCCATATTCCTAAACTGACAGCCATTATTTTGCCAATGAATCTTAGAGCTTTTATTGCCTTAATTTGCTGAGTTATGTATTCATAGAATCATTTCTGTGGGAAGTGACTTTTAGAGACCATTTAGTCCAACTCCCCTGCAATGAGCAGGGACATCTTCAGCTAGACCAGGTTGCTCAGGGCTCTGTCCAGTCTGTCCTAGGTATATTCCCAAGGAATTCCATGAAAGAACATCTACCCACCTACCACTGAAGAAACAACTTCTGGCTCCAGGGCAGGGAGGTGGAATCTGTGCTTTGAGTTGAAATCAATGAGTTTTCAGCACATCTACTTGTACAAGTGATGGAGAGAGGGCTCTTAGAGGTCACTGGCACTGAGAGTGTTTGAGTTGAAGGCTCTTGTACAACAGAACCTTGTCATGGCTTGTCTTGCCAAGTGCAAAATGCACGGTGGCAAAATGGTTTCCATTGGCACTGCGGTCAAGATTTTGTAAAGGAATAAAGGAAGTGAATTGTCCAAAGTATTCTGAGAACAGACTGGCTGGCAGCTCTATCCAAACCAGTTATCACCTTTGTCTGCAGCCCTCTCTGCAGAATCTTTGCTGGAGTCACAGCTGACTCAGAGTGGGAAAATAAGAATCCCCTCCTCACATGCACCTAAGTAAAGGAGATACAAGCACAGGTCTTGTGCTACAGGATTTAAAAACAAACAAACATCCCCACCCCCGTAAAAAAAAACCAACCTAAACAATCCCACAACAAACTGTGTTCCCAATTTCAGCTTGACTCATTTTTCGATCAGTAACTGAAAGGCGGATTCTGAATGTGGTCCTGTTTGACTGGATTTCATGGCCATGGCAGCCCCACTTTGAACTGGTGGCAGTTTTGTGTGGTGAAATGCTCCACAGCAAGCAGAATCTCTGCCCAGATGGGAGGTTTTGTAATGGTTTGTCTCAGCTGCAGAATTCAACCAAACTGCTGATTACATCTGCTCCTGGAGATTTACTTTTACGAGGGTACTTTATTGGCCATTTAATTGTTAGTTACATTAGTTGATGGCGGTGCATCTATTCTATCAAAGAGCTTCAAAATATCTGTCCTTTCAGATGGAGCTGTGTGAATGACCTGGCTCAGTGTGGCAGCATTTTCCAGTTTCTTTCTTTACTGATGAGTATAATCTGAGCAGTTTGGATCACAAGTCATGGGTTCCTATGAACCAACACACCATGGTTTGCTTAGCTCAGCTGTTTGGGGCTTCTCTATTTGTTTTCTTCTCTGGGCTTCCAAAACGTGGTTCATTTTTATTCTAAGAGATTCCTGAGATTATTTTTTTTTCTCTGCAAAATTAGCTTTTACTTAAAATGGCTTTCAGTTTAATTCATCTTCAAAATTAAAACCCAAAGGGAGAGATTTTTCTGTGGACAGCAAAATAGTCAATCAAAACTCTGCAGTCCCTCTTCTTTCAAATTAGCCAGTTAAAAACCAAGTGGCTACAAGTTTGGTGAAAATGTGCTCACAATGATGGAAAAAAATCAGTAACTGAATAGAATTTATTATAACAGGACTTTTCAAGACATTCTTTACATTGGTGTCCCCCTCTACAATGTACATGTTCTTATATATCACAAAAAAATTGGTTTTAATGGCTTCATTTGTTTAAGTGATTGAATAAATGTTGTTCTGCGTTGTGAGCAGGGATCTGATTAAACTGATTTGTTGTGCTGTGGATGAAAAAAACACTTGTGATCCAGCCCAGGTGAAAACATCTGCACTGTTCAGTCAGTTATCTTGAACAAAATATGTGCCATGATAAGCCAGCAAGCAGGGCCAGTGCCCCAGCACGAGTTCAGCAAAGGAAAAATCTCTTCTACTCCTTCTTCTGTAGGTTTGAACATTAATCTGGAATTTCTGGAGGGGTTTTTACCTAGAAAATACACCCAGTCACAAGCTGAAGCCTAATAATTGTAAAATACTGTGTGTTGACCGTGATTTATAGATAAAGTAGTTTCCTCCTGAGTTTCCAGTGAAGTACTTTTTTTCTGAGCAGTAAATTTGCTTTTAATTAAAAATTCAACTGACTCAAAATGAAATATTTCACTGCCATAACAAAATCCATCAATTTCCAGGTCCTGAATTTTACAAAAGTGTTTTTTAAACCTTTCAGTTTTTACAAGTCCAACAATGTGCAGCGGTTCCACTACTCAAGGCCAGTCAGAAAAGGATCTGTCGACCCTGAAAATGAATTTGCTGTAAGTAAATTAATGACAAGGTGATGGATGTAGTTCTGGTAACTGTGAATTTTGATCCTAGATCCTTCTTTAGGCCCAGATTACACATTACAGACACCCTGAATTTAGGATCTGGTTCATAAAAACAAATACAAAACTCTTTATTTCAGCATAACTCCTGAGCACTTAATGACACACCACTTTTTCAATTGCAGATAAACCTTCTGTACTTAAGCACATTCAAGGTGTTTGTGTTAAGCAGTAACATTTTCTGGTACAGATTTTCATTATGAAACGAGGTGACATGTAAATAAATATCAGCTGCTTTACTGCTTTTAGTTTACAACACTTTTATCAGCTGCCAGCTTGGCAATGAGGTGTGTGCTGTCTGCTTTCATCAGTCGTGTGAGATCCTGACAGCCCAAGGAACTGCCTGTCTCGTTTTTCCTGCCCTGCCTAATGGTGCAGTGCTGAGGAATAGTTCAAATATTCTGAGGATTCTACACCATCATAAATTACTTTTCAGTGTCGTGCATAAAAATGTGGGAAGTGTCTATATTTTCATTTTACAGCTATCTGATATCTTACAGTTTGTTCTGAAAAGCCACCCAACCTTCATGGCTAAAGCTGTGCTCTTGTCATCCCGGTGGGAAAAGCCACATCTTTCCAAAATGTACAACATCAGCTGTGTGTGTGCTGATTAGCAGCATCAAATTTGCCATATAAAGGGGCTTCTTACCTACTGTTAAATTAAGGTTTCAGATGCAAATTCTACCCTGGCACCCCAGAATTGCTCTGTGTCATCAAGACTCTGGATGCACCCTGGCTTCCTTTGCCAGCTAGAGAGTTTTGAAACTATTTATGGATATACCTTGAAATGGTTTTACAAAAATTACATCATTGATGTTTTCATTGCTGATGGCAACAGACAACATGCAGGTGGAAACTGGGATGTTTAGAGATGCCTTTGTTGCATTAGTTGTGTTTCTCAGCACTGACATCTTAGCTGAGCTGATACTGTAAAATAAGGAGCAGTAAATGAACTAAACAGTTTTAAAATACCAACAGCCAGTCTCGTTCAGAAAAGGAAAATGAAAGGAACTAAGAAAGTCAGAATGCTGGCAAAGTTGTTATTGGGCTATTACTGCTTTTACTTGTAGAAATAATTGGGTTATTACTGCTTTTAATTGCAGAAATACCTTCTGAACATTCAGGAAGGATAGTCTGGGTAGAGGCAGGAGCAGATCATTTAGTCCCAGTCATTCCATCTGTAATGGCAAAAATAGCAATAGACACTAAAATATTCAAGGGTAATTTTCTTTTTCCTCTGCTTTGTGCAGGCTTTGTGCCTGAAGATGACATAATCTGAAATCAGAAGAATTATTGGTGCCAATTGCTGCGCTAGATTAATGTTACAGTGTCTTTTTATGCAAAAATATGCACGTGTTTTCCATCTACAGCCATTTCACTCTGGCACCTCAGAAGGCAGGAAAGATTGAAGTTGAAATCCTGAAGAGTGATTTTCTCCCACTGTGTTTTTTTCATAGTCCATGTGGATTGAGAGAACCTCGTTTGTCACGGCTTACAAACTGCCCGGAATTCTGCGCTGGTTCGAGGTGGTGTCCACGACACTGGTGTGTATCACTATGTACTGACATGCCCAGAGCCCAGAAAACACGTGTCTGTTGAGTCCTCATGGATTAAATTCTTAGCAAAATTATCACACAAGGCTATTTTTACTTATACAAACAAAACTGTTGTTACTTATGTTTTATCTTTCTGCTGTCAGGATCAATAAAATATCCTGGGTCTGAGAAAACTGAGCAAGTCCGTGTTGGTTTGCTGAATTGGTGTTCACATACATGGAGTTTTATAAAACCCAAAGGACCTTTTTATCTCTGTAGGAACCTTAGAAGCCTTTTGTTTCTTTCCAGACTGTAATTAGTCCTTTAGAGAATGCTATTGAGACCATGTCCACGACCAATGAAAAAATTCTGATGATGATTAACCAGTACCAGAGCGATGAGAACCTTCCCATCAATCCACTTTCCATGCTTCTGAATGGAATTGTAGATCCAGCTGTTATGGGAGGCTTTGCTAAATATGAGAAGGTAAGAGCTTCTAAGTCGATGCAAGGAATATATTCAGATACCTCATTTCATAATTCTCCTGCATCTTGTGTTTATAGTGGCAGTGCAGTATGGATGGGGAATATGAAAGCCACAATTAATTAGTCAATCCATCAGTCAAGAGATCCTCTTGTCCTTATTTCCTGGTCACCTCTGTCTTCGAAAGCAAACCAGAGGAACTGAAGCTCAGTATTAGCTGATACAAACCATGATGCTCCAACCCTGTGCCTTTTTAGCTTCACTGCAAGCTTAATAAAAGAAACAGTAATTGGGTTTCATAATAAGAGTCTCAAACTCAGAAATGTTGGATAAAGACTGAAAACATGTTAACAGAAGAGCACCTCAGCTCCCAGCTGACAGAGTGAGGAATTATCAGCAGCAGCATCTGGCTGAAGAGCATGGCTGTGTCTCTCTTATTTGATGGCCAATATTATGATCACCAGTTGGTCTCAATGATTGACTCTCATTTCTTTACCTGTCAAAATGATGGACTGAATTATCTTTTTTTTGTTGTTTTGTCTAAGGCTTTCTTTACAGAAGAATATGCCAGAGACCATCCAGAGGATCAAGAAAAGCTGAATAGACTCAAAGACCTGATTGCTTGGCAGGTAACTTCTCCCTGACAGCAGCCACTGAGGCCTCATCAGCTATTCCTTTGTTCCATTCCTTTCCAGCAGGAGAACACAGCATTTATATCCATTTTCACTTTCATTTTTTTCCCCTGTTTCCCAAAGCAGGGAGGGGTAGAAGAAAGAGAAAATTCTTGTTACAAACTTCCTGCCTGGTTCTGGGAAAGCATTAGGCCAGAAAGGTACTTTGTAGAACACATCCTTTGGAATGGTTTATCAAAAGCCACGTTTGCATTTATGGTTAAAATTCAATAAAATAAGGATTTCAAACTCAGGTTGTATTCCTGGAGACAAAAGGGAGAGCATGACCAAAAGTCACAACAGTGTCATGAATTGCTGGGAAAACAAGCATTGGCAAATGTCAGAAACTCTCTTGGGAGACAACTCTTTTCTACAACTGAGTATCTGTTGTTGTTTGTGACAGGGTTTTTTTGCATTAGAAACCTTAATGGAGTGTTAACTGTTCCCAGGAATTATTTTCATGCTCAGTGACTCTCCAAGGTTGCTGCTGCAAGTCTTTTGTGTGACAAATAGCAAGGAAGACCATTAGTAAATATTTTTAAGCTGCATCTCCAGAGGAGAACTGGATATTTTGCCCACATAGCAGCACCAAGGTTATTTGAGTTTACTATTTATGATTTTATAGATAGTGTAGACATAATAAGACAACCAACCCTTTTGTCTTCAATGCACCTATGGGAGGTGGTTACAGAAAAACCTCTGGTTTTTGCTGAGATTCAAGGGAAAATGACTCTTTTCATTGACCTACATTTGCTATGATAATGGAGCAGATAAAAACATGACCTCAGTAATTATCAGTTCTGTTTCCCTTATCTAGTGCAAAATAGATTTCATTGCTATCAATATATGGCAAAAGGAATGACTGTGAGAGAATAGGTTTACATTTTGGCCCAGAGGTAGTTTGTTAAGAAACCACAAACTGCTGAGTCCTGTGAAATGTGGATGATTTCCATGAGAAAGAGCTGCTTGCTGTGTAAATGAATGGGCCTGGGGGGATGTTAACAAACAGTGAGGGTTCACCTGGAATTTTACTATCAGAAATAAATGGCTCAAGATATTTCTAAGCTCCCTGATCCAGCTGAAGATGTCCCTTGCTCCTTGCAGGGGGTTGGACTAGGTGGCCTTTTGAGGACACTTCCAACACCAAACTGTTCAGTGATTCTATGGTTCTGCTTCACAGATGAAAAACAGCAAAAATTAACCATTTATTCCTCTCTCAGCTTGAAAATGAACCTTCCAAATAGCTTTAATGGACTTGTTTTGCACTATTTTCTCAAGGTTTTTGAAGTTTCCTCCTGTTTGATTGTGGTTCCTCTCAGCTTGGTTGTTAGTTTAAGTTGCCAACCTTCACAGCTTTCTGCTGGCTCCTTGCCCACCCAAGGCTCTGTGTGTTGCTGCTTTCTGACCATCAGAGGTACTCAGTGGATTAGTGGTATAGATTGACTGTAATACCAGCTGCCATTAGGAAATAAAAGCGGTCATTTCTATCTATCCCTGTAAATCCCTCTAAAGGGGACAAACAGATCTCTCTGTAATAGATGGGCTTTAATACCGTGTTTTTAGAGGTTATATGGAAATTGAACTCCCATAAAATACAATCAAGTCAATGGATGGACCAGTGTGTACAATGCTTATAGTATTTGTGGGATCAGAACACAAAAAGAAACCATGAAATCCAAGTGGATTTTACAGGAAAGCCCAAATGTTGTGGCAAAATAACTAAAAGCTAATAGTAAAGGTCAGTGGCAGAAGGGTGGCTAAAAGTATTTTGCACACATCTCATAAATCATCATCTTCAAAGGCTGAAAGATAACAAAACTTCACAAAGTTTTGCTTTTAGAACACACTTATTATTAATAAAACAGCATGTCAAAGTCTGCTGGCCATTATCTTCGAAGAGGAGATTTGGGTTGGTTTTAAAAGGATATAACTATAGCCAAACTGATAGCAGCCAAGGAAAAGGGGTTAGAAAGTTTATTTACTTTTTATTTTGCTAGGCAAGCCATTGCTTCTGACAAAGGAGAATGATTTTTTAAAGAAAATTCCAGCGCGTTTAATCCCACATGAGATTAACATCAAAACACACAGAGGAGAGGAAACAGTCACTGTGAGGCAGCCAACGTTTTACAGAGATTTGCTGAACAAACCCATTTTCCATGAGCCCTTCCTGTCCTGTAGCTGTTGCTCAACAGACAAATCAGGAGAAGTTTTGCAGCTGACTTAGCAGGTATTTTAAATGGAGCCAGGGAGGTTGTTGGACCCACTTTAATAGTCTCACTTCTATTCTTTTTGTTTTTCTTTGTTTTCTCTTAAGATACCTTTCCTTGGGGCTGGAATTAAAATCCATGAAAGAAGAGTTTCTGACAAGCTTCGTCCTTTCCATGACCGGATGGAGGAATGTTTCAAGCATCTGAAAGTCAAAGTGGAAAAACAATATGGAACCAGAGAGCTGGTACTGCTTTCCTTTTAACCTCCACCTCAATTTCTCTTTATTTAATACCCATCTTATTCTAAAAAAAAAAAAATAAATATAAGGGTTTTGGTTTTTTGGGTTTTTTTTGCTGAGTTTTGTAGCCCAAGATTTGATTCAATTCTCCGGGCACGTCAAATATTCCTCATTCTGGAAGGTTTTGAGTGTTTTATTATGAGTATTAAAATTGCAAGCCTTTTCAGCCTTATTAAGGAAGTAAAAGCAAATTCTCGTGTCTGTTCTCTTGGTAACTTTTCTTAGTGGTTTAGGGCTTTGATGTGCAATTGATGTCTCCCCGTGCCAGCCACTTCCAGCTGTGTTGTGAAGCAAAACCTGTCATGGGTATAATACCATAAATATTAGTTGAGACCAAACTGAAATATCTGAGAATTGAAGGATAACTTCTGAGCACAACCCCACCCCCCCTCCAGACAATTCTTGAATAAAATAATCTATCTGTGCTTGTGCAGCCTAGCAGGGAGGATGTTGCCCAGGTTTTGTGATTAAACACCGGTTTCTTTGGAATTTATTTCGTATTGCTGCTTTCAGCATTGATAATTTTATAACAGGATTTATTTCTTCTCTTATGGTGGTGGTGGTGGGGGGGAAGTAGCATGTTTCTAACCTAAATGATGTGCTTGTTATACACCTGTATGATGAAAATTCTCTATATTTATCTCAGTCTGATTTTCGTTTTCACTCTCGTGCCCCATCCTTGCAATAATCCACAATTAGCAATATTCCCTTCAGCACTTAAAGAAAACCCAAACAACAAACCAAAACCCAGCACAAATATTTCAAATAGAAATTTTGCAGGGAATGTCGTCTGTGCATTGAGTTTGGGAGGCCTGAAGAGTAAAAATGCACCCAGGCAGAAGACACAATCACAGTAATTAATGGCAGTAAATAATCTCTCCCGTGCCAAGTGTTAAAACACACGTAGGATTTTCAAGACCTGCAGCCGAGGGGTGAAATGAGGTTCACACAAAGCTGTTTGACACCATGTGTTTCTTTCTCTTTTCCATCCTGCAGCCAGATTTTGATGACAAGAGAGTGGGAAGGCCGAGGTCAATGCTGAGATCCTACCGTCAGTTATCCATTATTTCACTGGCTTCCATGAATTCAGAGTGCAGCACTCCCAAAAAACTTGCTTCAGAAAGGTTGGTTATGACTGCAATGCTATTTTTTTTTCCCCAGTCCTGCCTTATAAGTTTTATTGGATGAAACTAAAAGAATTCTTAAAAAGGCATTAAAGGAGAAAGACCACCAGAAGTCTTTTCAGACTATGCTAGAATTATTCAACTGTAGCTCTCAGTTGTTCCAAGCTGAAAGCTGCACTGTTTCAACCTTAATACACAAAATATACTCAACTCTCACTGAAGGAAAGGAAAAAAATAAAAGTGGCATTTCATCTTCAGACAACAAGTATTTTAAAAATTAAGGTACCTTACAAAAATTTACAGGGATCTGGGGTTTTATTGCAAGTTTCCCTTTATACAGCTTTAAACTTGATTACCATCTTTTTGTCTGTAAAATGTGAAGGGAAGGAGAACAACCTTTAAAAACTTGGCCTTTGAGTAAAGCCTGTAGTAATGTAAAATGCTCTGCCTAATATGCTTTGACTGCAGCACTGGGAAACAGAGACTTTCAAATCTGAGAGAAACAGTTATAGGGGTATTGATCAGCTTTGTCATCCACAGCTTTGTTCACTTTATAAATTATTTTATGAGCATATACAACTTCTTCCCAAACAAGGTACATATAAAGCTGATCTTGTTGAGCGACATTTGATTATGATTTTCTTTTTTTTTTTTTTAAACATCTGATCTCCCTTTTTGGGCAGTTCACCTGTTACAAGCCCAGTGGTGTGTGAGCTTAACGTAGAAGTGTTTTTTTATAAATAAGTCCCACATTTAAAAGGTTAATTACATCCACAGAGAAGGGAGTATAACCAGCACCAATTTCATGTGTTGTTTTTTGTGGTTTTGTTGTTTGTTTGGGTTTTTTTTAATAAGAAATAGCCTAATTTTTAAACTTTTAAAAATTAGAGGAGGAGAGGAGGGAGTTGGTTTTTAATCACTGAGTATGTGCATTCTTATCCAAAATGGTGACATGAATAGGAGGATGCATTCAAAACATGGCAGAAATAGCAATACTCTGTTCCACTTTGGTTCTTCTCAAACCAAAATAGCATGTCTTGCTTTCAGCACCATCATCACCACACATCAACTCGCCATGTGAGCTCCAGCTCTGCCTAGTTTAGTTCTTTAGCTAATGCACAAATCTTTAGAAAGGGATTTGAGCTAGTTTTAATATTTTACATTCTTTGCAGCGTTTTAAGATGATGTCTTGCTGCCTGAAGGCATCTTATTTGTATCTACAGTTGCCAGCTGAAGCACATCCTGGACTTTTTGCCAGGCTGCACAGAAAGCCGAAGGAAAGGATGACCTGCATTTATATTTCATGGGGAAATGACATCAGAGCAGCAGTGGCTTTTAAAATATCACTCCCCAACTTGAGCTTTTTTTTTTTTTTTCTTCTTCTTTTGCTCCTGCAGCTTTGATCTGGAAGCATTGCTACCAAAGCAAGGCAAAGCAGAACCAGAGGAGACCGCTCCACAAATTAATCCTCATCCTGAAGTCAAGATGAGAAAGTCCAAAAAAAGAACAAAAAGAAGCAGTGTGGTGTTTGCTGATGAGAAGACGGCACCTGATCTTTCTGTGTCTGACATGAAATGTGTATGTTACTGATTTAGAGTAATATTTTATAATCCTTTAAAAAAAAAAAAAAGAAAAAAAAAGAGGACATTTGTCCTTTGCTTAGGAAAAGGGAAAATATATCCCACAGAACTCCAGCTGGCTGGGGGAACGTGCAGGAGGCAGAGATGATCTGCCCTGCAAGGAAACGAATAGGGGGAGGGGAGGAGGAGGGGGAATCAGAACATCTCTGCTTGCTGATAGCAGCAGATAACACGGCTCTGAAGCTGCCAATTCAAATTCTGAGGCTTGGTTAGTTTAAAACTGTGCTGGGAGGGTTAAACTGGCTCTCCTGTGGAGAGGCAATTGACTGTGCTGCCATCTCAGGGCAGCCCTCACAGTCAGGGCTATTTTGGAAGTGATGAGCCCTGGACAGTTTGTACCTTGTTGTGGAACAGGCAGCTGTTCAGAAACTGCAAGATTGCAAACGCTGCTCCTTAAATGTGCCAGCCTGGAGTCTGGAAGCAGAGGCATCTCTCACTTCATACATCATCTCAGTGCTTTTATGGCACTGCTGGATCATTAGGAGGACTTATATAACTTACACTGTGCCTTTATATATATATATATGTATATATTTGTGTGTGTATATATATATATATATATATATACATATGAAGAGAGAGAGCTTAATTCTCAGGAGAATTTTCTTTTCGTATAAAAATTAATAAGCAAATAAGCATTGTATAAAATAAATAACTCAAAGAAACAAATAACTGCATAGGGGTTGTGGATCGAGTCCTGTCAAAATTTAAAAGTCAGGTAATAATTCAAAAGGTTGTTGAATTAAACAGAGGGAGCATAAAAAGTTTGATCAAAAATTTTTCGAAGGAATCATCAAAGGGGAAATGAAGTGAGCAGAAAGCTAAAATTCTTTGGGGAAACAAGCAGGAACCTCTGGAAGATTGTGGTTGTCTCACACTAAATGTCCTCATGCAAAAGAGAGATGTAAAGCACAGTCATGCTCTGAGAAGCATTGATATACAAATCCAAAATATATTGATATAGAAACCCAGAATACATTGATATACAAACCCAAGCAACACCTTTGGCTTTTGATCCAGTCAGATAACACAGACACTGAACTATGTGGATTTCATGGAATATTGAGTTACAGGATTCTCTTTTGCTCACAGCAGCCAAGCTGGAAATGTTAATGCAGTGGGGAGAAATGTTTTCAGAACTTCCTTTGTCTTTGCAGATCTCACACTCAGAGCTGTCTGATGGTATTCTGGCAAAAATAGGCTAGGAATACCATCCTCCAGTTCCAGATTACTTCAGTAGCTTTTTTAGAAAAATTCTTTTTCTATGTAGAATGAGAAATATTATCTGCAAACTTGTTGCATGTTTTTAGCTAGTACTTAATATTATACCTGGACCTAATTCTCAGTTCATCATTAATGTTGTTGTTTGTTGTTTTTTTTTTTTCATTAAACAGCTCTCAAGGAAATACGAGTTCATGAGTGACACCAACCTCTCAGAACACGTGGTGGCACCTCAGAAAACATCTGTGCTCAAGCAGATGAGCACTGTCAGTCGATCTATGCCAACGATCCCAGGTAAGCTGCTTTGTCTGGGGTGAGAGTTCTGCACTTCTTTATCTGGAGCTGAGAAAAGGGCAATACAGGGTTTGCTCCAAGCAGGGCAGGCAGCTCCCCCCACGTGCCTCTGAGACCAGGAGCGCAATGAAAGTGTGTGCTGTGTGTGAGGCATGGGCTGTGCTGCCCATGCAACGTGAAAATTCTGCAAGTGTTGCTTCTGGAGCTCTGAAATTTCCTTCCTTGTGTAGTTTGGACGTTCCTCCTGCCTGGAAAGAGTAAAGGTTTATTCACATCCCCTGACTTGCAAGGTCTCACGTGCACAAACAAGGGCTCACAGCTGAGGGCAGTGGGTGTGGAACAGGAGGAGACACTCAGTGCTTTGTTTTGGCAGATGAACATCCCCAAAGGTTGTCCCACTGTAGGGTTTTTAATTCTGCTTTTGGAGTTGGAGAGGAATCCCATAAAGCTCCCTCACAGCAGGAGGAAGGGGAAACAACATAAGTGCCCGCTGGACAGATGGAGGGTGGGATGGGAGGGAAGGGGACAGTGTGACTGAACGTGGAGCTCATCTCTTGCCCAGGATGCAGAGAAAACAGGCCCTGTGTCCTTTACCCCCTTCTTCCATAGCCTGCACTTCACCTGCCCCTCTCTTTCCAGATGTCTGTAACAGATGTTTAGCTCAACACAACACAACATGACCCACTTCATTGTCATGTATTTATCTATTTTTAATTCTTTGACCAGATTTGGGTTTGGGTATTTTTTTCCACTATTGAGTTTCAATCTAATGAGGTTCAGTGTTTCCCCATTACTTATTTTTGTATTCTAAGGATATCGTTGATTAAAAATGCCTCTTTTTTTTAATTTTTTTTTTTTATTTTTTATTTTCCTACTGAATGCATTATTTTGAGTTCTGCTTTGTCTTTGACTCCTCTTGTTTGGTTCTGTTTTGTGCACCCATCATGTTTATGTTCCAAGGACTAACTCTGTCGGTCAGCACAGCGGCACCCGATGGGACAATTGCCTCACACAGGCTGAGCCAGCCAGTGTTCCCTTCCACCTCAGAGGCCGACAAGAAAACCTTCAAAAAGAAGAAAGTGAACCAGTTATTTAAAACAATGGTAGGTCCTGTGCCTTTAAGGAAAAACAACATCAACACCAAAAAAGTTCAAAAATTCTTTGCTATGAAAATGGAGTATTTCTGAGGTGATGTAGGATCGTGAGTCAAACTTGGCTTCTTTGTTTTTATTGCTGTGGTCAGAGAGTGGGGTGGAAGCTCGATGTGGGAGGCAAAGTGGCTGTGGCAGAGCTTTCAGGGGTAGGGATGGAGGGATTTGGGGATGCAGAGATTTGGGGATGCAGGGATTTAGGGATGCAGAGATTTGGGGATGCAGGGATTTGGGGATGCAGGGATTTGGGGATGCAGGGATTTGGGGATGCAGGGATTTAGGGATGCAGGGATTTGGGGATGCAGGGGTTTAGGGATGCAGAGATTTGGGGATGCAGGGATTTAGGGATGCAGGGATTTGGGGATGCAGGGATTTGGGGATGCAGGGATTTAGGGATGCAGAGATTTGGGGATGCAGGGATTTAGGGATGCAGAGATTTGGGGATGCAGGGATTTAGGGATGCAGGGATGTCCATCCATGTGCAGTTCCGCTCTGCACCACGAGAGGGCGCACGTGGCCCGCGATCCCCACGGTGCCGGCACAGGCGGGAAGCGGCGATTCCCGGTGGGATTCCCGATGGGATTCCTGGTGGGATTCCAGGTGGGATTCCAGATGGGATTCCAGATGAGATTCCTGGTGGGATTCCCAGTGGGATTCCCGATGGCCTGTGACGGCGCCGGGCACGGGGCGCTGGGACCACAGGGAGCTCAGCACAGCACAGAAGTGCTCCCCTGAGCTGGTTCCTGAGGTCAGAGATGCTTATTTGAAAGTAGGAACTGGCTCACACCGGAGTCCCCGGGGTTGCTTAGGACAGGCTGCCTTCCTATAAAGGCGGAAACCTTTCTCTGTTTTTTGTGGAAAAGTCACAAAATTTAAACTATTGAATTTAACGTTGTGCTGGACAGCCAAAAGGAAAAAGAAAAAAAAAAAAAAAAAAAAGGGAAAAAAAAGTATATTCAGTGCAGCTATTAAGAATTGGAAAGTTTTCCTATTTTTTTAGATACTGGGAGGGTGACATATCACAGAATCGCAGAATATCCTGAGTAAGAAGGGAGCCACGAGGATCATCCAGTCCGACCCCTGGCCCTGCCCAGGACATCCCAACAATCCCACCCTGTCCCTGAGAGTGTTGTCCAAACCCTCCTGGAGCTCTGGCAGCCTTGGGGCTGTGCCTACTGCCCTGGGGAGCCTGTTCAGTGCCAACCACCCTCTGGGGAAGAACCTTTTCCTGAGATCCAACCTGACCCTGCCCTGGCACAGCTCCAGCCATTCCCTTGGGTTCTGTAACACAGAGAAGAGATCAGTGCCTACCCCTCCTCTTCCCCCTATAAGAATGTTTAAGACCCCAGTGAGGTCTCCCCTCAGCCTCCTCTTCTCCAGGCTGAACTGTCCTCGTCCCTCCTCATACAGCTTCCATTTAATTTCATTTTCTGGGACACTTGTAATATTTTACACATCAACTCTGCTGATCTTTCAAAGCAAACGATTTTCTAATTTTTTTTTTTTTCTCTAGGGAATAGGTTTCATTTGCATCTATTACTTTCTGCAGTCTTTTTAAAAAAAGAAAAAAAAAAATGGTAGTGCCTTCAGGGACCATAGAGCAATATTTGGGAAAACCTGCATTTAAATGTGTTCATAATCATATTTTTCTGGTAGGAACAAGAATAACCCATTAATTTGAAGTCTATAGTATTTCACTTACATATAATTTATCACTTGCTCTTTTCAGACTCAGGAGTTACAGCTTTGCAGCATGATCTCATCCACTCACTTTTAAACCTAAACAGCATATAAAATAAGGAGGACAGAATGTCCTTTCTTGCATGCTGGAAAAAGAACTAACTAAAGCTAAAAATCCATTTATGAAGTGCTTCATAGCATGCTTGGAATCGTGTGGACACGTTTAAATATGGGTTTAAGGCTTTGCAGAATAAGGAAAATAATTTAAACCATCCAGGATTTGGTCGATGTCCCCTTTTTTTTTTTTCTTTTTTTTTTAATAAGCTACAACTTCAAGCCACAAGCTGGTAATTATTATGTGTATTACTGAATCAATACAGAGTCACTTAAACTTATGACAAGCTGCTTCTGTTCCTTTGCAGCGCATTTCCAGAGTTATGGAAGATGGAAAGCAGTCTGTGGAGCACCATTTCAAACCTTCATCTACAGATCTGTGATCAATTGTGTCACAAGGCCACTGCTCAGCTGAAAATATATATATACAGACATATATTCTGTTTTAGAGCACCATCTACTCCAAAGAAAGGCACTGATGGCTGATGGAGAATGTGAACAGCACTCATGGGCTCTGATTCTTGGGATACAGAGACAGGAATAACATTTGAAGAAAATCTCAGGATGTGTCCACTGGGATGTGGGACAGAAGGACACTGGTTGAGCCTCTGGTTGTCCAGGTCGAAAGAAATTGTGTTCCCTGGGGACAAACCTTGTTCCTGGGAAGTGAGCTGGGCTGAAAGGCCAACTGCAATGCTCTGTGTGTGACGTGGGGCAGATCCTGCCCTTCCCAAATTGCAGGGGAGTCCTGGTTTTCTGTAGCTTGCACAGACACACTCCAGCTGTTTCTGCACCCCCTGGCAGTGTCGTCAAGGCAACAGATGGCTCAGCACAAAACAGCCACTGGCGATTTACTGCGTGGCTGTATCTGGGGTTCCAGCCCCCAGATCCCTCTGCTGCTCCCAGCACCTTCCCTGTATCCTCAGCCCTTCCTGGGTGATGCCATGGCTGTGACACCACCTGCCTGAGTGATTTTCAGAACAGCAGCTACCATGTTGAAAACATGCAGGAGTTTATTTACACGTGTACAAATTGGCATCACATCCGGCGGTGTGATGAACAAAAGCTGCATTTTCTGCTGTTCAATAAAATGTTGAAAGTCTGTTTTACTTGCCTTGAACCTTTCTCCCTGAAATCTCTAGGTATCATCTTGTAAAAGATAACAGTTTCTTGCTGACATGGAATTCTGTGAGTCCAAGTTCTCTGCTTTTGAACTGATTTCCTGTGTCTTCCCAACTCCTGAGGTGGAGCTGGAAGATGATGCCTCACTGGTGTGAAGCTCCACAGCAGGTCAGCATCTTATTACCTGTCAGTTCTTTCTACAGGCAGGTAAGTCATCCAAACAGGGGGCTTTCTAAAAGATGGATAATCAATTTCCTTCACTCATCCCTTTATGTGTCAAACCACCTACACTGGTTTGTATAAAGTAAATAAAGTATGACCACGTTGTAGTGCTGTGGAGGGGGGAGACTGGCCTTGCTGCCATTTATATGGATACAGGAAAGGCAAAGAGATTGAAGTCATTCCTTGCTGAGAGGATGAATCCATGGAAAGACACCTGCAGCTTGTTCCAAGCCTAAGTATTTCTATCAACACTTTTAGTGTGAACAATTAATTTTTTAAGAATTTAGATTCTCTTTGCAAGTTGTCAGAGTGGAGCTGTTTTCTCCAGGAGTAGTTAGTGATTGTTTGCTGTGAGAGGTTTGAAATATTCCCTGTTGGAATCAACACTGCACCGAGAAATGCTTTTCACCAGAACAACCCCAGAGAGCAAAATGGGTCCACTTTTAACACCAGCTACAAGGCTTTTCCAGGGAAAACCCCTCTGTTTAGTAGAGAAGTGAGTGGGAGAAAGTGAAAGGTTGAGGTGTGCACGTTTAACACCTGAGGGAAGAGGAGAGAGGGTACCAAAGCTGGCCTCCAATATTATTTGCAGATATCACAAAGCTGTCACAAAATAAATAATTCTTTTAAAAGAAAAGGTTTGGTTTTGTTGGAAATGAGTAAGAAAAGGATGATTCAGCAACTGTTTATTCTTTGTCAAAATACCTGTCAAAGGTTAACTTTTGCATGGTGTCTTGCAGCTTTGTTTGCAGGTGAGTGGAAAAATAAGAGTTTTACCTCAAGGTGTTTTTATGAGTTGTTATTGAAGTAGTGTTAGAAGTATTAGACTCAAAATAAAAAAGTATGAAAAATGGGGGTGAGGTAAGAGCCCAGAAACCACCACCACGATGGCAGGAGCAGTGTCCGAAGAAACCTTATGTTTTGCTCAGCTTTTAGTGCAGTTTTTGATGGAAGGCTTAGATTTGCACTTAATTTACTAAAGATCAGCAAGATTTTTATTAGTTGTCCCACACCACAGATTGGCCTCTACCAGCCCACATTTCAAGCCTGAAATCATGAAAGTCAACCAGGAAAACGAAACTCAGAAAACCAAAATTAAGAAAAAATAACTGTCAGGGACAGTTTCCAGAAGCTGTGGATGCTGACATTAAGTCCAAATAAACAACATAACACGAAGGACAATTGATGCCCTGGGATAATAAATTGCCAATGTGGCAATCTGGCAAAATTTGGTTAAAAATGTCGTTTCTGTCACAAGCTCAACAGGCCCTTAGCAGAGGAAAGTCTGCTTAGGTGGCACAAAACATCCCACATTCTTTGAGGTGAAGGCCAGAGGGCAGGGATTTACTCCAGGATGTCGTCTGAGGGAATCACTGAAGCAGGGGTGGCTGCAGTTGTGATCTGCACAGCCCTGCCACCTCTCATCGTGCAAGTCAGGAAAAAAACAACAACGTTCTCACATGTTTTTTTGTGTCAGTTATTTCCCCTCTCTCCCGTGTTTCAAATAGGCTGCACAGTGCCAGTCTGAAGTTCTCTTTTTTGGCACAAAGTAACAATTGGGTCGTGTGGGTAATTAATGATGTGTTTGCAGGGGGTGGGAAATCTGCTTTGCAGCTGAGGTTCGACGTGCAGGGAGCTGATGCAGCACAGGAGGCATTTAAGCTGCAGGCTGTATGTTCAGTTTAGGCAGATGGCTGAGTTTTGGACAGACTCAGGTACCTGGGAAGCTCTCATGGAGTGCAAGACCATGCCAGGGATGCTGGTCCAGCTCCAGGAGAGCTGCTGTGTCAGTGCAGCACAAGGTCTGGTCTCAGACAGCAGAAGTTGGCATTCACCCACATCAGGGTACTCAGAGTGTCCTTATCTGCCCAGGGTATCCAGCCTGCCCTCGTTTGTGCCATGCAGTGATCCCGAGTCCTCATTATGGAATTATGACTTAACTGTTCGTTTTGGCAGAGAATTTAATTCTCCAAAGATTTCTATATAAATTAGCTGGTGTGAGCTATAGGAAGGTGATCAGAGTCTAAGTCAATAAGGATCAAGTTTCTGAGGAGGAAGGAGAGTTTTATTAAAGATTTTACAGACCTCAGGAACACATTGTTCCTGGACTGGGAATTAATGTGTGATAGAGTTGTGTACCTGCTCAGGGACTGCTCGACATTGAACTTTTATCTGTGTCACACACACCTGTAATCTTCTTTGTTAGACAACAGAGATTGTGGGTGAATAGAGTCATGGAATGGTTTGGGTTGAAAAAGACCCCAAAGAAGTCCCAAACACCAGTGGGAGGTTTTTGGTGCCACACTGGTTATTCTGTGAGGAGTCCATAGACACATTATGCACCACTGGATTTCTGTTTTCCTTTTCCTTGTTGGTATTATTTGGCCTGGCTTTTGGCTTTTTCTCTGTTCCCCCAATTTGTTTCATCAAGTCCCTGCCCTTTCTTTAAGGATTCATTAAATCAGATTCTGTCTCTCTGTCTTGGGACACCACAGGAGAGAGAGAGGATTGGCTTTGTTCACAATTTCAGAAGTGCAGAATTTTAAATTAAGAATTTTCTGGTCTGTTTTCTGGTTGATAGGAGGAAGCTGTAATGGAATAACAGGGGAAAGTTTCGCTCAGTCTGGAGGACAGAAAGTATCCAGAGAGTCAATGAGGATGTTTTAGCACCAGCTACAGTATTCTATCGAGTGTCCTAAGGCAGCAGCCCTTTTACTGTAAGAACTACCCGAAGGGCAGTTAATCACCTGATCGGGCAAAAAAACAATAAACCCGAGCCAAGCACTTGCCCAGAGCTCTTAGAAAAGCGGGGGGAGTGGATGGTCAATGCTTTTGTGTCATGTTAATGAAGTTACCGAATTTTCAACGGCAACCGGTTTGATATTCACGGCTTTGCTGGTGTTGGTTTCATGGCTGGTGGCAATGGTGGAGCAAACCCTTTTATTCACAATCAGTCCAGGTACGTGGAAAAAAAACACTTGGAGTGATGGCAAATTGCTGAGAGCTGAAGTGGACTGAGATTGATTTGACCCAATCAGTGTGAATGTGAAGCCTCTCAGCAGCTCCACAGCTGGTAAATCACCCACTCCAGTCTATGCCCAGAGCCCTGATGAGACTTTGCATCGACTGCACTAATGAGTATGGATTTCTGCTTGGGGCTGGGATAAATCCATAAGTATTTTGTTGTTCTTACAACTGTACGGGTTCTGGATCAAAGCTGCTGACTGTGTAGGAGCATTTTTGAAATAATGATACAGCTTAAATCACTAAAAGCTCCTTCACAGCCATCCAACCACACAATTCTCTGCGTTAACTTCCTCTTCTGTTTTCAAGGATTTTAGCTTAACTATCATGAATATAACAAAAGAACCTTTCTTTTTTTTCTTTCTTTTTATATTGTTTCAGTAAAAATCTGTTTAACAGATGGAACATTTATCCCAGAGCCTGGCTCAGTATATGCCAAACAACAACGGGAATCATTCACTTAGGGCATTCTGTTTTAAACAAAAGCACAGGTCAATTCTCCAGAGTGAGGGAGGAGAAAAGGAATAACTTAACCAAACACAGGACCTTTCCCATGGAGAAATCAAGAGAACTCGGGCAACTCAAAGCCAAATTGTCTTTTGCATCAACTTTAAAAAAAAAAAAAAAAAAAAAAAAATTCTGAGGAGGGAGGAAAAACAGTTTAAGGATCCTTTCCCTCATTAATTTTGGATGTGGATATGTCCATATTTATATATATATATTCCTCCCCCCCCCCCCCCCGAGGAATATGGAAGCCTCCATGAAAAAAGCTTGCAGCCATCTCCTATCCTGGATGCCTGGAGTAGTCACTAGCATAGAAATTATTTATATTTCCCTCCCAGAACTGAGTTCCTGCTTGCTTTTAGGCATTCAAGGTCCTTTTGAGGGGGAACATTGAGCAACGTTCCAGGGGCTGCCCTCAGTTGTAAGGACTTCAGCCCTGGCACCATTTACTGCTGAGGGTGAGGAGAGGAGTTGCTCTTTATTGACTCGGTGTGTGATTTCTGTTCTGATTTGCCATCGAGCTGCAGTGTGTGCTAAAGATTAACACTGTAAACGAATAATTGCTCTGCAAACAAACCCGGGGTAGGCCACGGATTTCATAAACTTTAAAATGTTAGGTAAATTTAATCGTGGTTTTAAAGTGAGGACGGTTTGTTCTGATTGGGGTTTGGATAGAATTATCCTTTTTTTTGTGTAGATCTGTGTCTTCCAGGCCAGCAGACATCTCCTCTGTGTCATGAGGGGTCTTTGCTGGGATCCACTGAGAGTGTCTGTGCTGTAACGATGTCTGCGTTAAGGATTTTTTCATGTGTGTCAGTGCATTCTGCAGCTCCAGATGCCCCATCCTGTGTGGCTATTCAGCCTGCGTTTAACACCAGGTTCAGGTGAGAGGTGTGAACGATCTCTTAGTCAGCACAAAACGGGCCTTCCCATCGCTTACATTAGCTCAGCTCATGGTAGGTGGATGCTGGGGGTGTCACCACGGGTTGAAACGGTGACGGATTCAAAAAGCCCAGGAAAGGTGATGGGGAGCAGAAAAGAGTCATGTAAGGGATCTGTGCCCTGAGCTGGCAGCCTGGCAGCCAAAAAGAGGCTTATCTTGGTTAGCTGGTAGGAATCTTGTAACTGGAAAATGGCTTAAACACACTCCGTGTTTGACAGATATTTGAGGGAAGGATTTCTTCAGAATGTTTGGTAGCATGTTTATATAGGAAAGAAAACAACCCTGGATAGAATAGCTTTAGATGCAGCTCTTTTAGCCTGGAATATTGTATTTGATTATTTGAATACCTAGATTGTACAAATAGTGAGGAATGGGAAGTCTTTCCTTCAGTTGCTTTGACACACTTGACAGTGCATTAACTTGTAAAATCTTTCCTAACAACTGCATTTAGACTTCTTCCACGAGATGGGAAAAACAGGACTGCTGGAGATCAGGACTGGGAAATAAAAAAGTAAAGGAAACAAATCTAAAAAACCCAACATAAGTCTCTAAATTTACCAGAATTTCCACACAGATTTCCAAAACAAATGAAGGATTCTGACAGGAAACATTTAAAATGTTTACGTATCCCAAGGGTTATTTTTACAGGTGGTATTGCCCAGGGGACACCTGGATCACACCAGGACGGGAGATGTGATTGTTCTCCAGGCCAGGGCCGCACGAAATCCTCACATTCCCGCAGATCGTCACGAGGGGGCGATGACCAGTCGCGATACTTTGCCCATATCGTGGAACTCCAGCGAGTGATCTCCCTGGCCGGACAGCGGAGCAGCAGCTGGAAGTGCAAGGATTCACAGCTCTGTAAATCACCCTCTCCGCAGGTCAGGTTATCTTGGTTTAGTGCAATTAAAGCCTTGGTTACGCTAAAACAACCCAAAGTTTTTGTAGGGCTGAGTGTGCCCAGAGAGGAGTTTCCTGCACTGACTTGCACCAATTTACTCCCCTGTTTTAGTTGCTAATTAATTTTCCCCGAGTGTTTGTGCTGTAAGAGCACAAAAAGTTGTGGAACACGGAACAAAACTTTTTTTTTTTTCCTTAAAAAAGGAAGTCACGTTTTCTGAAAAATCATTGGCTCTAAAATGGCTTTTCAATTTCAGATTTCCATTTGAATCACGGAGTGGGAGGAGCTCATTCATCCATCCCAGCAAACACCTTAATGCTGAAATGTGGCTGAAGCAGAAATATTACCAGGTTGCAATTTTTTCTTTCTGTAAATCACTGAAAAGCATTGAAACAAACAAATTAATTTCACTGAAGTGCAAAAAAAAATTAAACTTTGAAGGGTTTTGGAAAGGTGTTCAGATTAATTGCACATTGCTGCTCTTACACAGCTCATTTGATTTTAGCACCGTTGATTTCCAGTATAAACAAACATTTCGTGTGAGTGTAGAAGAACGAGCAGATAATCCAAAACAGGGAAGCATTTGGGAAGCTGCAAACAGCAGTGAGGCTGTCCAAGTATGATTGATTAAATACCTATATTCATATTAATTTCCTATAACTGAGAGGGACACCTAGGGTTCTGTCATGAGAAAAATTTGTTCCAGCCTGTGTGATTCAACCCTGAGCTGTCCCTGTTCCAGGGCTGAGTGTGTCTGTGTCTCCAAGGGCAGCAGATCCCATGGGAGCCACAGGAAGCCAGAGAGAAGCTGGAGATTCCTTGCCTGCCTGGAACTGTCACAACTCACACATAACCCAGGGGGCACCTGCTCCCCTCTCCCACATTTATTATGTGTTGGCACGATGGTGGAAAGCCTTAGCTGAGGCAGGAGTTACGACTACTTTTATTGCCACAGTTCTCATGATCAGAAAGCAGCTACAAGCCCTTACAAGGATTTCACAGTCTTCTAAAAGCTCAGTTATGAAGTTGCTTTATAAATCCACAGCGATTTTGTCCAGGAGGACTTGAAAAGTCTAAGGGCATTTTGGCATTGCAGCACTGATGGCACAGCTCCAGATGATATTGCCTTTTCCATTAATTTAATGGTCAACCTACATTTATAGAAATGTTTTGTGATGCTGTATTTTACATTTCTTATGCTGTTTGTAACGTCCTCGAGATGACATTGCTTTGCCTGCTACACCTTGTTTCTTCTGATGGGGTGGTTTAATTTGCAGATTCTGGGCAGATGATCATTGGAATGAGACATGAAGACTTCTACAACACAGTGTGAAAATGTGGTATTGATGGACACTGAGCTGCCTCTGAATCCTGGGTGGGAATTGTTTGACACCAGGTGGGTTTCTTGCTACATCGACTTGTATGTGAACTCTTTCAAAAAAGCTTTTTCCCTCTTCTTTGTGACCACATGAATAGTTTGTATGAAATTTTTTTCAGTCAGGTGTTAAACTGTGCTAATACACCAGGACTGGGGCTGGACACAATGTTGTCAGTACAATCTAAACTTCATCTTCAGTAGAAGGAGCTCTCTGCACCGTGGGATTATCTGGCAATATGTTTCATGATCTGAATCAAGTGCAAACACTCGATTTAATTTCTGATTAACCAGCTGAAGTACAGGATGCAGAGTGCTTGATGTTGCCTTTGTGAGGGACAAGTGAAGTGCAGTGAGTTGTAAGATTTGCCAGGATAAATCTTCAACCAAAAAATCTTGAACTTGTTTAAGCCCTTAGAGTGGGTTTGTGCTCTGCTGTATTTTGCATCCTGCAGGATATGCTGCTTTATTGCTCTAAGTTCTCTAAACCACTGTGAAACAGCATGATGACCTAAAGATTCTTGTGGGACTATCAGGTATCATGCTTTATTTTACTTTCTCATTTTGGGAAATCCAATTAGGAAAGCAGTTTGTTGTATCTCAGCCAAAACGCTACAGAGTGTTCCCCATATTATTCTCTATTTTCTGACCCCACTGTGCTGGTGTGTACACACCTCTCACTGCGTTTCAGAAGCACTGGATGTAAAGGTTACTTTGGTGTAGAAATGAAAATGCTGAGGAATCCTAGCTGATAACCTTTCATAGCCCAAGATTTCAGATAATTATCTTTTCCCTTCTAAAAGGGCAGTCACTGTGAAGAAATATTGCTGTTGGCTGGAGTAGAGGGGTACACAGGAGCTGACCTAAAAAACCTATGCAAAGCAATGGTTCTGCAGGGGCTCGTCCTCAACCTTGCAGATTTTGGAGCTTCACTTAAGAAATCGAGAGGAGCAAATATTTGAATAAGTCAGGAGTTGTCAACAGTGTTTGGTTTGACAACAACCTGTGGCTGATCAGACTTGCAGCTGGTGGGGACATGCACTCAGGGCTCTGCAGGACTGCATTGGAGCAAAAAGAAATGCTGAAAACATGATGCATCCTGCACAGTCAGACCAGACCTCACCCAGCCAGATGCACTTGGAAGTAATGATCACTAAACTGCATGCCCAGCATCAGCCTGCCTTTTGTTTGCAGAGTTTTTCAGCCCTGAAATTGGTCTGTTCTCTTAGCTTGGTCAGCACATCGCCTTTTCCAGCCTCTTTCTATGGAAACCTCACCATTTTTTCCTTCCTCCACTTCTGGGCTTGCTGCCTTCTTGCAGCCCTGCCAAGGAGAGGAGTGTCAGTGGTGAGGACCCCATGGCAGTAATCAGATAACTCCAGTTCTGATCAGCCCATCACAAAGTTTATTCCCTCCTCGCTGCCTTGAGAAGCATCTGCCCCACAAGCGCTGCCCGGGAGCGTGTTCTGCAGTGCCCCTGCAGCTCCAAGGTGTGCCCAGAGCACTCACAAAGTGCCTTTTTACTGGCAGTGTTTATGCTCTGCCCTGAGGAAATCAGGCCCAGCCAGTTGGAAGGCAAGTGTGTGCTGTTGGATTGTGTCTCTGCTGGAAGCTGAGCCAGGGAGGGATCAGACCTTTGCACTCCCTTTCCCGGCTCGGAGGCAGAAGCCCACAGGTGTCTTTGCACTTCCTTGCTGTCAAAGCAGTGCTTTCCATTCTTCACCCCAGCCCTTGCTTTACTCAGTTCTGTGTGACACTGCTCAGGTGTCACCTCGGGGAGGGCTGGCAGTGCTGAGCATCCACTGCCTGCCCGGGTTGACCTTGCTCAGACACAGCACACCAAAACTTCATAAAGATTCATTCACAGGGGAAATTTTCCAACCTTCAGCAGTCTCTGGTTGCAGAATTAATGCTTTTCCCCTCTCTAAGGGGCAGCCTGGGACATTTTCAAAGCCTGTGTTCACTCAGCACCCACTTCAGGGTATTTTAACTGTGACTGTGCATGCAGAGCACCTCAGGGAATAAAGTATTTAGATGTCACTCATCAAAGTCCATGATGCAGTCAGCTGAATTTTTCACTTCTTGGAATAAATTTACAAGTTTTTCTTGTTTTCAAGGGTTTTTTTGGCAAAGATGTAATTTGCTGAGCAGTGAAAAATTCATTATGTTTACTTTTCTCATTATATTCTGGCTCTTAGTTCACTGTAAAAGTGTTTATACTCATGTGAGCATTTCTTAAACGTTTTTTGAGTGGACTCTTCTGTAAATAATGGGGGGATTATTAGCAATAATTGTAGCAATATTTGCAACAATATTTGCAACAATATTTGCAGGACTACACATATAATTCTAAAATACATCCATATGTTAAGAAGTTAATTAGGAAGCTGCAGGCAATGTTGTTCTAACAGCTTTTTGCATGTTTGTAACTCAGATTCCTATGGAGAAAAAATTATCTGAGAGGTTTCTTGAGGAAGGAGGTACTCAAATTATTAGTTCCTGAAAAATGAATCTTTTTTTCTTTTTTGTTTTTGTTTAGGTAACCTTTTGCACAGCAGTTGCCACTTAGAAAATAAGCCAGTCCCAGTGTGTTGCACTTAACTGTTGTCTGTTTAATGTGTCTCTGCGAAAACTCTGAGCTCTCAAATTAAAGTAGCAACTTGTTTGTTGTAGTACAAACGATTTTCTGTGCAGGGAGGGCATGTATTTTTAAAATAACAGCTGCAGAGCTGCATTTCTGAGCTGGCAAATTGGCCAGTTTTGTCACTGTACTCAATATTTCAGTAGTGTTTCTGGTGGAATTTCTGTCATACCTTTTGAAGCAACAAAAATATGGATGTGACATTGGTGAGTCATTACTAATTAAAAAGGGGGGGATCTTGATGGGGCTGCTGCAGCACAAAAGATTAAGATGAAAGTGTGAACAAAGGAAGAACGTCTTTGGTGCAGCCAGGAATTCAAAGCCACGGGTGCAAACTGGTGCTTCTGCAGAAATTCCAGGACAACAGCTATCTGAAAGGCCCTGTCATACCAGGACCTCCTGGAATGGCACGGGTGTTAAGGCTGACTCAAGTTCTAAATGTATGGATGTGCCTTAAGCACACAAAAAATGTGCAAATATCACTGCAACTGTGCTTGACTCCACGCAGTGAAGAGCTGTCCCCTCACACAGGTGGTGGTGACACTGCAGCTCTGCCTTCTCCTCCTTCAGACACGCAGGGGGCCACGCAAGGCACTAAGGACTCTTCCAACTTAAAAAAGGGGATGCAAGTTTTTCCTTGTCACCTAATTTTAAGGAATCAACTTTTATCTGTATAGGTACAGATGAAGTTACTGGAACTCAGCTGAGAAGAGCTGAACGCTGTCACCCCTTTCCTGTTTGGAAACTGTGCTTAGAGGTTTTACGAGCTCTCTGCACCAATCCTGCACCAAAGAGGAGGCAGCACATAATGATTTCTCATCTCAGTTGACCAATTTAAGCTTTAAGGAAAGGTTTGATGATTAAGCTGATTTTTTTTTTTCTTTTCTCAGAAGATTAATCCTTACTTCAGGGAGTTAATTCCCTTTCTATCAGTAAGACTACTCACGTGAGTAACCAGCTACAGAGTTTGCCTGTAGTACTGCGATCGCCTAGGGGGAAGTACAAGCAACTCTGCAATTAAAGTTACAAAAGGAAAAGGTCTGACCTTTTCTCTTTTCTTTTCTTTTCTCTTTTTTTTTAAGCATATATATCCCTACCCTTTCATTGACTAGTGACAATGCTTTTTTGCATTCTGAGCTGGTACTAACAGCAGCACAAAATTACTTTTTTTAATTAAAAATAATATTAAATGTGAAAGCTGCACTGGGAAAGGTAGGAAGAGGAAGATCTCTGATGAGTTTTAACACCTTAGGCTTTAACACCTTAGGCTTTCTTTATGTGTATGACATTAGTGGAAAATTCCTTCATTCATGTGAGAAGATAACCAGTTGTAACTTTCCCATTTGGTTGATGTGACATCAATGACTGCCCGGGACTGCCAGCATTCCAAAAAGGATATCGTCCTCATCTGCAGCCACTCAGGGCTGTGGGGTGGAGCCTGCAGCGCCGGCTGAAACATTTACAGGTGCATAAGTAGCTAGGGCAGGGCACAGGTGATGCACCTGTCCGGGAAAGAGCACGAGCACAGGTGTGTCAGAGCTGTGCTGGAGCATGAGCTTCTTCGACCCACAGACCCACTCCCCACCACGCTGCAGCCCTCAGTTCCCAAACATTGGCCAGGAGCCTCCAGAGATGAACATCTACTACGAGAACTTCTTCCATCCGCAGAACGTCCCCAGCCCGCAGCGACCGAGCACCTTCGAGACGGCGGATTACAGCGCCACTCCCAACCCTTACCTCTGGCTGAACGGGCCTTCCATGACCCCCCCGCCCTACCTGCCGGGCTCCAACGGCAGCCCCTTCATCCCCCAGTCCTACGGGGTGCAAAGGCAGCTCCTGCCCAACGTGCACGGCCTGGGGGGAGCTGACCTTGGCTGGCTTCCTCTGCCATCCCAAGAGGAGCTCATGAAGTTGGTCAGACCACCCTACTCCTACTCTGCCCTCATCGCCATGGCGATCCACGGGGCTCCCGACAAGAGGCTGACCCTGAGCCAGATCTACCAGTACGTGGCTGACAACTTCCCCTTCTACAACAAGAGCAAAGCTGGCTGGCAGAACTCCATCCGGCACAACCTGTCCCTCAACGACTGCTTCAAGAAGGTGCCTCGGGATGAAGATGATCCAGGTACAGCTCTTTCCCTCTCTTTTCTCCCCCCTCTAATTAAACTTGGTCAATTTAAAAACACCCAATTGTAAAGAGACTGTGATGACCCACCCTTAAGGGTGTAAGGAAGCCCTTAGGAATAGCCTGGATTGAGGATGCACACAGGGCAGCACTTCTGTTTTCAGAGTTCTGAGCTGTGCATAATTCAGCTGTGAATTAGTGTTGCTGTGAGAACTCTGCAGAGAAGGGAATTCTGTCCTGCTCTGGGTCTTCCTGAGCACAGATCAATGGAGCATTCCAACCGGGCAAGGCACACTGGGGACCCATTTGGTGTGATGCAAGACTTTAGTCAAACTTATCTGGGATTTAATGGCAAGGGGATGAGGCAAATTCAGATTTGTCAAAGAAATCCAACAGCTTTAAGGAGTTAGTATTGATTTTCCAGAGGAGAGCAGGCTGCTTGCATTTTGTTTGTTGCAAACAGTGCTTTCCTTGGAATCACGCCTCTGCCATTTCTGACCCCTTGGCTGCTATGTTGTCAGACATTCCATAATTTATTGTTCTCTATCAATAGCCAGTAAGAACCATTGGGAGCATTTAAAACACATTCAATTATGCTGCAACAGAGGGCCAAAAATCTGGTTTTATGTTGTTAGAAACATAAAACTCCCCCACTGAATCTGGAGGAACAGCCCAATACGGGGTTTGATTGCTCTTGGCTGTAAATTCAGAAGATCAGTTATATACTGAAAACTTCCTTCTCTTACCAAGAAAACGAAACAGAAAGCCCTCCTAGTGTCTAACTCCACTTGCAGTTTTACATGTGTGAAGAGTCAGGGCTAAAGAATAAAGCCCATGTCTTTACACTTTTTTTTTTTCCCCAGAATACAACAGACTTCTGGTTTTGAGTGACTAAAAATGTATGTGTTTTGCTCATGTAAATGTTCCTTTTCTGTGAAAAGACAGAAACACTGTAAAGCCCCAGATAACTGCTGTTTTCTGTCTGTGGGCACGTTTTTATACTAAAAATGTACTTTTCTTCTCTTTAACAGGAAAAGGGAACTACTGGACCCTGGACCCAAACTGTGAAAAGATGTTCGACAACGGGAACTTTCGCAGGAAGAGGAAGAGGAAGTCTGACATTGAGGCAAGCGCTGCCACTCTTGGAGCTGAGAAATCAGAGGACAGCACCCTGACTGGCAGCCCCAAAGCTGCAGAGCACCAGGATATCTTGGAAAGCTCACCCCCTGGGACTGACAACTCCCCCGAGAAGGAGTCGCCCCCTCCCTCCTCCAGCAGCCCGTGCCTCGGTAACTTCCTCTCCAGTATGACGGCCTTTGTGAGCAGCTCCACCTCGGGGGGCCGCTCGGGGCCCCTGGGACTCAGCTCTGAACCCATTGACAAAATGGGACAGAACATGGCAGGCTTTAATTCCTACTCCCCCCTCTCCACTATCCCCAGCCACGGCGTGGGAGAGTGGTCCAATTCCATGCCTTCCCCTCACCTGGGCCACAGCAACTCTGTGCTCAACCAGTTTAACACCCACTTTTACAGCAGTATCAGCACAAACAACACCCTGTATTCCAGGGAAGGGACAGAGGTTTAAATGAAGGATTCTAAGATGCCAAAGTATAGTTATTTATGAGAGGAAGTGACCCGTGGGCAGGTGATTAGCATTAGCCTGTTGTCTCTAGGACCCTCTGCACCCTTCCTTCTGACAGCCACAAACTTGTTGTGCTTACTGAAATCATAAACACTCCACATTTGGCAGCTCCACACGAAAAATCAGGGATTAGAACAGCAAGAACAGTGAAAACTTCTCCTCAGATACTGATTGTGTTGCTGCCAACCAGGGTCCTCTACAGATGCCCTTGAGAAGTTACTGTTTGCCTTGGGCAGGAAGCTCTTTCTGGCACGGCACTGCTACTGCTGTGCTTTTGAAAGTGCTGATAGAAATATGGTTGTATCTTTGAGCAGCCTCTATTGCTGCCTGTACTAGACATGCTTAGCGAGTTCCTATTTGGCCAAAGCTGTTCTGAACACAGGAGGGTCCAGAATAAAAACTGCTGGTTAGAGAGCAACAACCAACACTGGAACGGTGAGGGCTGTCTCTGGTTGTCTCTCACACTAGTGCAGACACTGTCTAAATCTGACCCCCTCTCAGCACCAGGGGGAACGTGGCTGTGGAGCAAAGTAACATCACCGTGGACACGAGAGGAATATTGGAGCTGAAGGGAAGCACAACAAAACCCAGTGGAATTGTCTTCTGCTGGTGCAGTTGGATCTTAGTGCTTTCAATTCTAATTACAGGGTCCATTTTTTTTCCTTGCACATGCAAATCTGTTCACATAAGGGAAACAAGATCTGTCCTGAATATATATATATATATATATTTAATACATGTGTTTTCTAAGAAAAAACACGTTTGCTCTATCTTAATATTTTACATTAATCATTTCTACTGAGTAAAGAATTGGAATACTGGGATGGGGGGAGGGAAGAAATAAAAGGAGGTAAGAAATTTAGCTGTCTCTGAGTTTCAATTCCAAAGGCTGGATTTTTCCAAGTATCAATTGCATATATTGTAAAAAGTCTCTGTACTGTATTTTTTTTTTTTTTGGTCATTTTGTAAAAGTCTATGCTATTTGTCCTCATGTAAATATTAGAAATAATGCTTATTTTTCCTACACTCTACCATAGCCATAAAAAAAATTTCAAAATATATATGGAGTTTTTTTAAACCAAGACTTGACTAAGATTCCACATTTATGTAGAGTAATATATGTAACTGGATAACCTGCAGCATACATGAATATCAAGTTTAACTGTTCACCTCTGGGCACTGACCAGACTTTTGGAATGATAGAAAACATTAATGCATTGTAATAGATACCATTTTACCTTGATTTTTTTTTAACTCTGCAAGGGTATAGTTTTGTTACAGGCCACCCTAGAAACATTTTTAATAAAGCATTTGGATAGAAGAGTGTGTACCTGTGTGTGTGTGTACTGTACTTACATCTTTAAAAGTCTCCTTAATACTCTGATTGAGTAATTTGTGTGAGGAAGAGCACTTTAACACCCACAGAAGGTCACAGAATCACTTAAAATTTCAGAAACCAGCCCAGATTTTTATGAGTGAATTAGTCAATATGACTGCAAACTTTTCTGCATTTTTATTCATTATTTGATTTTTTTTTTTTATGCTTTAAGTTTTTCACTATCACAGTTGCTCTGACTATTCATAGTTTTGGACCCACTATAACAACTTCTCACTTGGGAGCTGAAGCCTACCTGCACTGCTGATATTTTTGCTTAAGAAAAAAAAGAAAACGACCTTCTGGTGGTGTCCTTGTGCCATCACCAAGTTTCTCTGAAGAGCTGAGAAGAAGAATGATGCTGCTAAATCAGCACACAGTAAAAAGCAACTCCTTTGTCATTCAGCATTTTCTTTGACTCTCTTCGTTCCCAGTCCCAAAAAATAACAGAACTCCACACAGGTGTGCAAAAGGACAAGAGTTTGTGCCTCATTGTTTCCCAGATGCTGTCAACAAAATACCACTTCTGGCTTATGCACAAGGAGGAATTGCTGCCAAAATGCCAGTTCTGCCCAGGCAAAGGTACGTTTTCCAGTGGGTTCCCTGAACACCAATCAGTTGGTTCCCCTGCAACCATTCCCCCAGTTTGGCACATCAGCTGCTGTTCTAGGAGGAGTGGAAAGATGATGGCATGAGATGTAATCCTATTTCTCCTCGAAACAGAATTACAATGCAATGAAACAAATGAGGAGCACTCCTCTTCATCTGGAATTTTTGTTTTTCAGTGAGAATTGTTTTTGATATCCAGACCTGTTGATACATTCCTGGAGATGTTGCATGTCAGGAAAACTTAACAATCATTCTCATCTGAGCTGCAGCTCTGCTCTGTCAAAGGTAATGCTCCTAGTTATGTATTTTACCAATATGATCAAGGTATGGGGTTTGGATGGCTGTTGGTTTGTTTGTTTGTCTTTAAGTATGTTATTCAAGAAGCCATTAAAGTAGAGCCTGTGACTAAAATACATTTAAAACCCCACTGATATTTGCAGACCTATAGTCTTTTGTTTTACAGACACATTTGGTGACTGGTGCTTCTCCAAAGAGAATTTGGCCTCCAAGAACTCTGAATAGTTTTGTCTGTAGAGATTCTTGATTGATTATTTCATCCTTAGAGTGTGTTCTGTGTTGAGATGCAGCTGCCTTCATGTGCCACTGTGGACACTGTGCTTCAGGACTCTGCAATTACTTGTTCCTGGTTTAAATGTTAACTCTTGCAAGCTGCTCCCATCTTACCCCAAACACATCCAGCCCTGAAGTGGTCAGAATAGGTTACTACTTGCTTTCCTTCTATCACAGTTAATCTGCAAATATCAGAAGCTTCCACTTGCAGGCAAGTGTGTCTTGATTAATAATAAATGAGTAATAAGTTTCTAAATTATATCTGAGGTGTATTGCTGCTGAATCCCCGGGGCAGCTTTACTGCCACTGATCTCATTAGAAACACTTTCCCTGGGTTCCTAATCCACATTTTCCTGGTTCTGTGTCTGGGTCTGCAGCAGTGGAGTCTGGGACTCTCCAGCCCTGGCTCGAGTACCAGAGAGAGGAGTGATTTGGGTTTTCTGGGCAGACAGAGGTCCCTTGTACCACAGCCTCAGGGTTGTTCCTTCTGATCATGGCATCAGTTGCAAACCTGGAGTCCTGCACTAATAGGATCTGCTTTAGCTAAAAGTATTTAAGCTAAAGCACATATAAAGCTAATAATATTATTGTATTTAACTGCAAAATTCCAAATGCCTGCCCTTCCAGATGATGAATTGGTGAGAGCTTAAGCGTTACAGTTTGTTCAAAGATGACACCAAGAGGTGTGGTAGAGGTGTCTGTAAAGGAAAACCACATTTCAGCCCTCACAGTGTTTACTTCTCCCATAAATAGCAATGGGGACTTTGCCAGATTTATTCTGAATTACAATGCACTAACCTTTCTCTCATAATGGGACACATTATGAAATTCTTCACTGTTTAGCAGTGTCAATAGTTTCTTTGTTGCTTCATGTGAAAGCATTCCCAGGGGAGGAAAATAATTACCTTCTTCCCACTAGGTTTGCCAATTCCTAACTCTGCCAGTTTATGGATCTTTGCAGCAATCCCTACAACTGCTTTTAATGGAGCTTGGAAAGAGCTACCCAAACAACCCTTCCTGAGTGCACCTGCCCACCATCCTGCCTGCTGACATTCTGTGCAAGTTAATTTTCAGAATACATCCCTGAAACGAATTTTTGCCTGCCTTGTGTTGGCTGAATTGCAATGCAAATTGTGCTTTACCTCAGCTTGGGTTTGATTGTTTCTAAATCCTAAAAACATTCCTCCACAAATGTCTCTGCAGTGAGGTGTTTTTAGCCTTGTGCAGCATGTAACATCCATTGCTGTATTGCTAATATTCTAGAAGGGAGGTGGCAATTTAAGCAAACTCTAGAAGTAGCTAATCCTAATTTCTCACCTGCTTTCTCACCTGCTTTCTCACTTTACTCATTTCCTATTTAAGCTAATTGGTAAAAAACTATTTATTTTTCCTTTGACAAAGATTCCTGAAAAAAAAAAATCTTCTCTCATTAAGAGCTCTTGCAAGGTTTCAAGAACCCCAACTCCCCCCTATTTCATCTGAAACTTGATTTAGTCAAGTTTCCCTATTTAATCAGCTCCTTGCCTGTAAAGCAACACTGACTGATGTGTCTCACCCTGCAAAGTGCCATCCTGGGGGCACCAGCACCCTCTCAGTGCTCCTTGGCTTCAGAAGGTCTCTGCAAGGACACAGTAGTTTGCTGGATTGGGGCCTAATTGATTGATTATGGATTGATTTTCCTGATTTTTCTTTTAGGTATTTGAATATAACCCTCTAAAATGTTTCCCTAGTCACTGAAATCTTTCTCTGCTCAGAGATAAAATTGCTGTCTTTTGTCAGAAATGACCATCAGATGAGCCAAAATTGAACCCATTGCATGATAAGTCCTTACCAAAATCTAGTGTAGAATGTGGTGTGTGGAAATCTCACACTTGATTTTTATTTGTAGTAGCAGAAACCACATGAATGGGGAGCTGAAGAATCTTTACAGGTCTCTAAGGCACTTGTAGGGTGTGGGTGTTTGCAGCAGAACATATTCATAATCCCATTTTACATGAATAAAAATCTTATTTTCAACTTCTTTTCCTCTTCCTTTTTCTGTTCTTCCTCCAGCAATTTTACAGCCACAGTGGTTTTGGTTTTTTTTTTTTTTGAGTTTACAAGTTTATGTCTCCTGTTGACATTAGGTATCTGTATATTTAGCATGCCCATGAATCAAGCAGGCCATCTAACTGCTTGGGTTTGAATTCCTAGCAAAAAAATGTCAAGACAGAGTTGATCTGATCTTTTATTCCATTTTTGATCTATTGCCATCACTGGAACAATCAAGAGAACTGCAGAATAGCTGAGTCAACCTGAGTCAAATCTTAAGATTAGGCTCATGAATAAATATAAACATGCCACAATCCTTATATTCTTTCTGAAATTATTTGTGTCTGCCCCCCCACCTGTCCCTCTAATGGTTCTCATTTTCTTACAGCTGATTTTTTAGTCTCAGGTTTAGCTCAGAATGTGGGAGACAGTTCCTGGTCTGCTCCTCTGAAGTCAAAGCAGCAAAGCAGTTGCTGGTACTGAGGCTCTTAGGCTTTATATTCTGCACAGTGATAACTCTTCTGCCAGGACAGATATACCCATGACAATCCCCTGGAATTACATCTCTGACAAGCACAGCAAAGGAGGTATTACAGTTACACGTTCTTCTCTGGGTCAGAAAGATCAGCATGAGCACATAGTGATGCAATACTAAATTGCTAGAAGACCATATAACTAAGTACCCAATAATTTTTTATATCAGTTAGAAGGTTTTGATCCATATAATTGAATTATTTATATTGTCCTTGCCATATCTTAATTTCCCTAACAGTGTTATAGCTGCCTGGATGGGTTTCAAATGTAAGTTTAGGAGCTGGGCTTATTAACTCGTGTTCAAAACTGCTCTCAGCTCCCAGACATCCATCTCATACCAGGTGCAAGTAGTTGAGTGGCAGATAAAATGGGGAATGTGAGGGATTTAAATATTATTGTGGGCCTGTAGGACTGTCATAATAGATTGAAACAAATCAGACCTGCAGGGAGTAGGGCACAGTCACACAAAAAGAGTCAAAATCACAAGGGGAAGGTGATGCAAAATCAGCTCGCTCAGCTCATGCACTCCCAGAACCACAGGCCAGGGAACTCTGTGCACACCTTTTGCTCATAGGAAAGCAGACAGTTCATGCAGTGCATAAACTGAGTGCATTTTAAATAGAAAAGGTTGCCAAAACCAATAGTGGAGGCTGCTGCACCGTTTCCTAATGTAGAATTGGTCTTTCACTTCTGCTAAACGTTTCAGAGGCAATCCAAATGGAGCACCCAAAACCCTGGGATGACAGAAGCTTTCTGCACTTTTCTTTTTCGATTTGTTAAAAGGTGCTTTCCCTCTGTGAGAAAGCCTGCCAGCAGTGTTCTGCACATCAGATGTGCTTTGGTAAGGGAACTGCCCTGGACTGTTCCTGCTCCTCTCCTTCCGTCCTTTGCAGCCAAAGGTCTGTCCTGCTGCCTCCTCATTACCAGTGATGAGTTACAGTAATTAGCTCTCTTCTGTTCCTCTGACAGGTTGCAGAAGGTGAGTCAGGCAAGCAGGCAGCAAACAGGAGTTAACATCAGACTGTGCATGAAGAGCTGTCAGAAGCTCTGGGGGAGCTACATGGCACGTCAGCAGAGTTGTTCCCACGTTTAAAACTGTGTGTAGGTGATCCAGGACATGGGCATGTGCAGCTGGACTAGTGGTACACTTTATTTATTCCTGCAAAGCCACCAAGTGCAGGAGCAGTGTGTCCATACTGTAGTGCTGATCATTTCAGAGTAGCTAATCCTGCATTGCCCAGTGCCTAAAGGGATGGAGGCTTCCAGGTAGCACATGAAAAAAACTGACTCATGTCATCAGGGTAACCTTTTTATACCTTAAACATTCTCCATACAGGTTCCTCTGGGACTCAGAATTTCCCTGGAGTCAGGATGGATGTTGTTTGGGCTGCAGCACAATGAGAGACACAAAGATGCTGAGCTTATTTCTTTTCGCTGCCTTTCGGAGATGTCGATTTGTGAGATGCAGCCTCAGTAACTCACGTTCCTCACAGCTCAGCAGCTCTGTGATGCTGTTGTTTGTACAGTGTGTTCTGACACGAGCAGCTTATTGTTTGCTAGTTCCTGACAGGAGTTTTGTGTATGCAAACCTGCATGCAAACCAGGTGCAATTCATTGTGCTTCTCTCCAATGAGAGTGCAGGGCAAAAACTCACTGTTTAATTTCAGCAATACATTTTCCTATGAATAGGGCAGCTATTAAATGATTTATGGAAAGAATGTTAAGAATGCAAGAAGTTCAAAGAAGGTGGAGGGATATCTTTTTTCATTTTGGACTGGGAGCCTGGTTATTTAATGCTGATAATGCCATCATCTAACTCAGCCCAAACTTCATGCCCACAGGACCTACTTGTATTTTATTGTATCACAAGTGGGCAGGTCTCTAATTACAGGTCTTAATGTTATTAAAAAAAAAAAAAAAAGGCAACAGAACACAATTTTTGTATGAAGAAGAAAAGATGAGGGGTTTGATATTTATTCAGTCTCACTGTCTGTTGCTTTGTGGGGATCAGCGTGGCTTCAGCAACGAGGGCATTCCAAGATCCTTCCTACCCTAGGTCTGGCACAACTGTGAACAGCCCTATTTAGCTCAGATCTGAGGAATTTTCCTGGGAAAAGTGTTCATTCCTTGGTCAGACTTATGATGTGTTTGGAATGCTCAGATTCCTTTAACCCCTAAACTTGCATGATGGTTTCCCTTCTGCAGTGAAGTAGATAATATTTTCACAAGGGTGGAAATGTTTTCAGATTGGGGCTTTTTCTATTTGATTGATTTGGTTTGGGAGTTTTTATATGATATTACATGTTTTAATAGGAAATATCTCAATCACAAAATTCTACCAGATGGGTTAAAATTAATATTAATAAGCTGGCCTTGTCACGTATCTTTCTTTGAGTTAAATTGGGTAGACATACTTTGATGAGTGATAAAATGAGCATCATTTTTCATTTAACATATTGGCTTCACTCCTATGCAATCTCTCAGGCTGACAATACAAACATGCATGTTAAAGGACACCTGTGGCTCTTCATATGGACTGAATTCCACTTAGATGGTGAACAAATACTCATCCTGCATGCAAATGCAAGTATTGAAAACTGCTGTTCTTTGCGGATGATACATGATCCTTACTAATTTCTATCAAATATTTCATCACTCTCCCTCTCTAGAACAGGAAATTTTCAGAGCAAAATTCATCTGGCACTTTTCTTGTCACCTGTAGAAAGCTTGCTGGGTTGTTTCAGGGTTAGTCTTGTGTGTCCTAAAATCACAAGTTCTCAGAACTTACCCAGGGAATTGTGTCTCCCTTGGCACTGAAAGCCCCCTCCATTCATGCAGCAGACAATACATAAAGTTACAGCTCAAAAAGCTGTTATGTACCAAGGTTATTTTAACAAATTTAACATCCTACATGTGGCCTCTTTAATAAACAGGTGATGTTCGCTTCTCATTTGGTCTAAGCATTTTATTGATCCCAGATTTGTTCTAAGCAGAAATGCAAAGCTCACAGAACCTGAGAATTTTTCCAAGGCCGCAAAGTCATCTCCTGTTCTGCTTGGACGTGGTAAAGATGAGCTAACCCTGGCTGGTTATGGAGCAAGACAGTCTTCAAATTTGGGTTTATCTAATCTTGTTTCCATCTTAAGTAGACATGTCCTAACAAGCATGCAGAGCACCCACTGTTTTCCTGGTATACCATGTTTAACCTTCAATATCTTTAAACCACTTTGGTATAAAACAGATGCAGCCAAAAAACTTGTAATCTTCTCCCCTCAGGTGAGGATAAGACAATATAAGTTACCTGCAGGTTTGCTTGCAGTGTGTTATTTCTGGTTTTCATATAGTGTGTTATTTAAAGCAGACGTTGTAAATTCAATCAATTTTGGATGTTAGCGTTAAAGCAAATGTTGTAACTTCGTGCAATTTTTGAAGGTAGCATTTATGCAAATAAATATGCAAAGAGGCTTGGTCTTTTATCCCCTGCCAAGTCAATAAGGTAGTTTTAAAAGTGCTGCCATAGTGCTGCCAATCAGGACTTTGTTTTCCCCCCTCTATGGAAGTGTATTTAACATTCCTAGCCCTGCACAGAGGGGAAAAATAAGGTCATAGCTGGGGAAAAAAATGTGTTGATCATAACTGATAATATGAAAATGAAGCAGTCAAGCAGGCTGTGGACAGCACAGGCCAGGTCTACTTAACACTAAACCAAAGTTAGAAATGCAGTGATAGAAACATGAAAATTCTGGAACACGAGCGAAACAGAAGCCAGTTGTGGTCAGATTAATCCCTTAATACTGCTCTTGTTACCTTGTTGCCCCGTGGGACAGGTGAGTGTCCTGTTGTGCCAAATAGTGAGGGAGTAACACCAACAAACACAGCAGAGAAAGGGCTGCCTAAAGCCTGGAGTGTGGAAAGCAAACAGAAAGTCTGCAGCTCCAGAATTTTCCAAGTTGAGAGTTTTTTGACAAAGCACCTCCTGTAAATTGTGAATTTCGGTGTTACAGTGGTTTCTGCATGACTCTCAGAGTTCCTGGCGTGGTGGGGTGTTACTATTCTTATCTCCACCATCTAACAGTAGAGCTGTCTGCTTTATTACTATGGTTTTACAATATTTAGATTATTCATCTGCCAGCTAGATTGGGTTTGCAGATTGTATTTGTAAAAGGAAATTTTCACCTGAAACTTATAAAAAAGTTTGATATTAGATTTCGGTGGACAGTTGTGCGGAGCAAACACACAGGTCTGAGCACCATGTGCAAAGAAGTCTGCGAATCTGAGTCATATCAGGTAAAGTAAGTGCCAACCTTTAAGTACTCCTGAAGTTCTGTGAAAATTGAGTTTTAAGCCCCAGTATACTGCCCCCCAAAATGTGCTTGTTGAGCTCAATATTTTCCCAGTCGGGAAAAAACAACTACCCAAACCAAAAAACAAGAGTGGTCTGTATTTTACCCGGTCTCTGTTGACTGCTTCCCATATTCCTATAAAAAGCTGGAGGATTTCAGGGCAGGAGCAGTATTTTATTCAGTATTTTATTCAGCAAGGATGAAACTGAATAAGCAGGGGCTGGAAAATAACTCAGGAACCACTTCAACTAAAATTTCCACCGAGGCTTCTGTCTCAAAGTCTTGTCCATGGCCTCACACAATTCCAGACTAATTCTGTAGCTGAGCAAACTGCTCTATGGTGCAACTTCATCAGATATTCCAAGGAAAAAATGTATGAAAATTCCAAACTGTTTCAAATCCTCGAGGTTTTAAAAATAGGTGTGTGTTAGGGCAAGGGAGATGGGCTTTGTTACGTGACTTTCAACATGGTAATTCTTGCTCACTATTTTGTCTCAAAGCTGACGAACAGATAAGTTCAATTTACACTGAATCAGGATTCACATCTGAGATCAGAGCAGCTAAAACTCAAGATTCACTCTGTCCTCTGGGTCTTTGTAAGCTTTAACCAAATACTGTAGATGCACAGTGGGGCTGAAAAGGAGACACAGGCACTTTGGACTCGACAATTATTTTTATGAGCATGGGATAATTACATTGACAGAACAGAGAAAATGGGCCATGCACAAATTAACAACCAAAATTAACTGCACGTGTAATTAAACACAAACATAAGAACAGCCCAGTTTTAAAGGCTGCCTATGAAACTGCATCAGAGTTGGTGTAAAGGGCCTGAATTTACTGCTGGTTGTTCATTCCCGGTGTAGCTGAAGCTGCATTACAAATCTGAGGTAAACTTGTGAAGTCGAGTGAATGTATCTGCTTGTACCACACACAGTGAGACACACTGACATCCACTCGTGTTGGCTGGAGCTTCTGCAGAGCTCTAGAGCCTGGGAATCTCTGGTGTTCCACCGATTGTACTTGTTGCAGGCTAAATTTAGCTGGAGCCTGTCTGCTCCTGTTGCAATAATTCAAACGGCCCTCAGAGGTCTCTCCAGATGGAGCCCATTGTGGTGGCTGCAGCACCTCAACCAAGTCACCCTCTTTAATCAATAATATGCTTTGTTTACTTCGACTTTTCTTGAAAATAAAATAAAATAAAATAAAAAAAAAATCCTCATTCTTTTAAATTACTCCCTAAAAAAATGCACCTGAAAACCAGCTTTTCATCACAGAGTTCTTGGACTGCTTTTTCCAAATTTGCCCACACTTGGGGCACAGGAGTAATTTGTCTGATACTGCAGAGAGAGACCTTGAGAACTCTGCCAGAAGTTTTGGGTTTTTTAGGAGTTTTTCCCAGCTATTTAATTCTGAAACACTAAAAAAAGCCACTGTTCATATTTGAAATCTATTGTCAGTCTCATGCTTTCCTCCCAGGAGGGGGCAGGCAGAAGGCATCATGAAACCCTCGTAGACATTCAGGCCTTTTGCTCAGATACACAAGTTTTTCCTTAGTATCTGACAAAATTATGTGTATTTCTTTTTCTAGAGGTTCCTGCCTGGCTTGTTCTGAAGGAGACTGAAGCAAGAGGAGGTCTGAACTTAGCAGCACAGCTCAGTTAAGGTAAAGAAATCCACAAAAATCTATTTACCTGGTAAAACTGCAGTGAGAACAATTCATTTCTCACAGAAATTACACAGTGACATGGCTTGGTTTTACTAACTTGGTGCTCTGTCTGCTTTTTACTCACATTTGAACAATGCTAATACATGACAGAGAATAATTCTATATGTATTAAAAACATCTGATATTTTCCTTTGTGTCCAGTGTGCGTTTTGCTTCCAAAGGGAGGAAAATGTGTTATAAAATTGTCTTCATTAGGCTTCCCTGCAAAACATCAGCTTCCTGAAAATGATGCATTTCTTTGCATTTTGTTCCTTTGAAAGCTGAGTTTTGGAATGAATGGACATATCTGAGGTGAGGCAGGGAGCTGACACAGACTGCACTAATGAAGTTTGCAATTTAAGGTGAGAACTAGGATTTTTCTTAGGCTGTGGGTGTCTTTTAAAAGGCCCAGATTGGGCTTCTCTTATCTGTTCAAGAGATTTACTTGGGAAAGTCATTATTTTTCTTCTGCTTACTGCCTAGAAAGATTCAAGATCATCAACAGCAGAGGACTGAGGTTTTATAGACATCAGCCTGAGCTGGGATCATTGCAGGACACAGTAATGTAAAACTGGGTACAGCAAAGAGCTTGGAGGAGCTAAATTTTGTTCTGAATTTCCCAGAAATACAAACGGAATAGTTCTGTGTCAGATAAACTTTTTCTTGGCAGCACAGAGGAACGTGGTACATCAGGGTTTGGACCACAGGAGAACGTCCTGCCAATATGAAAGTGCTGTTTCTGCTTCACTCAGGGTTTGAGTCCACGTGTGTGTTGAAGAGAAATGGGGCTGCAATACCCATTTTGAGAGGTGTAAATTTGACATGTAATGGTAGCAGCCATTCTGAACAGTAAGGATTCCTTCTGGGAGAGGCAAAGACTCCTCTGGAGTATTATTTCTGTTTCAAAAGAAACCAATTCACTAATGGTGTGGATTCTGCTTAACGGTGGGTATATATTTACTTACATAATACTATTCTGAAAAATTCAAATTCATTCATTCATTCACTTAAGCCTTTTGACTTTCCTATCAGCTATTTACTATCTAAACACTTTGCAAGACCAACAATCTAAAAGGATAGTTCTCAATGATTTTTCCAGTCATAAGGGTTGTTCTAGAAATCTCAAGGAGGTTTCAAAAATGCCGTGCCCATTTCTGACTGTGAGACCCTATTACCTCAAAACACCTCCCCTGAAGTCTGTCTGCATGTTTATTTCTGCCATTTAAGAGACTTTAAAATCCCTTCCCCTTTATTCTGGGCAGCAGTTTTACTATGGGAGCTGACAGGCACAGAGAGGACAAGGACACAGCATACCTGGGTTATTATAGTTGGTTCAAAATTCTAACACAATGCAGCTCCCTATCCAGCAATCAAAGGCACCAGTGGAAACACCATCACCCCACCTTGCCCCAGCCCCCTTATTCTGTCTGTGTGATTATATCTCACAGCATGTCATTATCTCCCTGGTGCAGCCCCCTAAGGAAACAACAAACCCTCCTTGCCCTTCTGCAGAAAGGAGTTAACAAACCTTTCCACCTCACAGACCGAATTGTGATGGCTCTTTAACAAAGTTACAATTGCAGACTTTCCATTACAAAACGTGTGTATATATTTTAACTGCATTATACAGATTTTCAGGCTCAGCAGGAGCTGCCTGCTCTTTAACTTTCGGCGTCTGTCATTATTCAGGTAAAAAACACTCTCCAAATGGAGCAGCATTTGGGGAGCACTGATCTTTCTGCAGCTAATTGTGATTAGTGAACAGGTGCACCCCATACCTGCTGTGGTATGACAGGTGAGCTGTACAAGAAATCAGGTTTAATTCAACCTGTTTCACATAGTAATGGTGAGATAAAAGCAAAAGAGCTCTGGAGCAGCTTAACCCTGTTAGGACACTCCTCACATGTTGATGATGCACGTTTATAAAGAGGCTTTCCAGGGGCTGAGTTGGTGATACAAATGTAACTGCATTTGCAATTTTCCTGCCTCTGTGGCTCATAGTTTGTGACTGAATTAATTATTATCTTTCAATTTGTAACACTCTTGCAATAGAAGAAATTTAAGTAGTAGCAACTGAAGACACTGTGCATACAAAGAAAATAAACTTCCGTGCCACTGCAGACTTAAACAGCACATGAAATCTAAGAATCTGAGCACAGAAAGGTAGGATCATGCATATTAATGGCCTTAGAATGCAGAAAATTATGGTGAAGCATGAAGAACTGGACAGTTATGCATTATTTGCATCTTAAAAATCTCTATATGTCTGTAAAATTGTGTTCTGAAATAATGTGTGTCTGTTTAGATTATTTTCGTCCCTTTAATATTGAATGAACCACCTAAAACCATCCTGGAGTTAATATTTTTTGTGTTCGGTTTTGCATTTTGTTCCTTTCTTGAAATGGATTCTTCAGAAGGGATATTTGAATTGAAGTTATTGTGAGTTTTAAGGCTTCTACTCATAAGAGTGTGCAAAGAAAGACATGATGTCCCATTCCCATATGTGCTGTTAATGGAAAGGGAATGTGTAAAAAACGGGGTCTTGTGGTGTCCAAAGACACAAACTGAAATGAACCCATAAAATCCCGAGCAGTTTGAGGCAATGTGGAGAAGGATCCATGCAGCAATAGCTACTCTCTGTGGTGATAAATTCTGACTCTCTAGAAAGGAAAACAGTGGGGGGAAAAATATGTGTTAACAGTCATTTAGGTAGAGATATTTTCAGGAAAAAAACGTGACCCAGTAAGGTACAGAATAGAGAAAACTAGAGAGGATTGTTATCATATAACTATCAGAAAAACGTTGTGTTCATTATACAGCATGGATATATATAATAAGGAATTAAATAGAAAACTATGGAAATAAAAATATTACTTTAATCATTTACATTTGCATCTTGCTGAAAAATCACCTAATATTTTTTAACTGTTTACAATATCTTAAAAATACCCCCATGTAATGTCAGTGCTATTGAAAAGCAGACCATAGAGTTTCACTCTAATGTCATGCCTGGCTAAGTCACAGGTTAAAAAAAATTGATAAAAGAGAGATCAGAATCTGGCCCAAACCACAGTTCTTGGGGGGCAAAACCATAGATCTATGTTTACAATATTCAGCAATAAAATTTACGGCCCTGTTATCTGCCAGCTATGCAAAAACAAACACTTGTGCAGGAGGAGTGTGCCACATGTTTATATATAAACAAATGGCCTAATCCTGCCTTAGGGCACTGCAGGGCTGGAGCAGCCGAGCCCAGGGAGACAGCACCGGCTCAGGGAATGCAGCCAGGGCAGGAGGAGGGTGATTTGTCTCAACTACCCGGGGGTAACACAAGGTGAAGTGCCAGTCAAAGCTAAAGTTCATATATATGAGCAGGCTGTTGATAGGCACAGGTCAGAGCACAGTGGACAAGGAGAGCTCAGAAAGCTGAGCTGGTCCAAAGCATCCACGTGGGAATTCTGGAGAGCTCCATAACCCTTGTTGTGATCTGGTGGATGCTCTCTCTGTGATATCCAAACAGCAGAAACAGGCACAGGTCATAAGGACTTCCATTTTTCTCATACTCCTCTGAAAAGCTGTTTCAGGTCATTCACTGGATGTGGAACATGATTTATACTCCGCACATTATCCTCAAACTGCATTTTTAAACATAATAGATAATTCTTCCAGTTTTGTTTTCCAGTCACATCCAGTGAGTTTGACAATGAAATTTAAATTAAATATTTACTGGCTGACAAGAAGTTTTTCTTTGGCTCGTCTGGTACGGAGGAAACTCAGCCAAATGAATGTTCTAGAAAGCACTTTGTGAAAGCTTAAAAGACTCTCAGTGTCAGAGGAGGCTGTCTCTGAGATGAATTTTGAGATTGGGTGTTAGTCAGGTGTCCATTCTGCTACCCAACAAGCTGTGAGGGGACGGGGTGACAGCAGAGAACTAGGAAGTTAAATCCTTTCTGCAGAAGGGATTTGCTTCCTGTGCTGACCGAAGCGGCTACACCCAGGAGGAGGCAGCCAGGAGGCCGTTGAAACCTTCTGATTGAAAGCCAAATTTTTTTTATGAAAATTATCCCTTTAGTAGAAGTTATCAGACAGGCCAAGGTAATCTAGGCCTTAATCAAAACAGTAGTCCGTTGCACTGAAGGCATCTCAATTATTTTCACTGCTATAAAAAAAGTGAGTCATTTGAGTCATTATCTCTCCAAGATACATTGTCCCCTTTCAACAAGGTACACTGGATTGCTGTAAAGCAAGAGATAATTTTCTTCTGTGGCAAAGCTTAATGGCTTTTTTTTGATTGAGTTTGGGGTGGGTGGTTTTCGGTGTTCTTTGGTGGTGGTGGCCTTTTTACCTCGTATTGTTGACATCCTTCACGTGGCAACATAAAGGACACATCACCTGTAGCACTGAAAGCTTTTTTTTATCCAATAGTACCAAAGAGACCTTTACCCAAAGGCAGGACTAAAAAGGAGAAAAATGAATCGTGAATTGTCCCTACAACAAGTTTGCAAAGCTCATTTTCTAGAGCAGTGGCTCTGCTTAAAATGGGGTCATCATATCAACTCCATATTGTAAAATTAAGTCTTAAGTGAAAAGAAAAGGTGTTTTTTTATTGTGGTTTTGCTTTTAGGATTGCTTTTTCTGCCTTGGTCAGTATGGTTTTGTAGGGGACTGACTCCTTCAAGGCAAATCAAAACTGGCCCAATGTGTGTCTGAATTTCCAAAGTATTGATGAATCCTCTTTAATCAGTTTTAGCCCAGTCAGTCTTGGGAACTTCCTTTCCTCCTCTATCAGTTACAGGAGGGCACAGAGGGACAAACCTAAAGGTAAAGTCAATAAGAATTTTACTTAGAAAGATTCTAAGTAGAATAGACTTTTAAGTATAATAGAAATGACAGACATGTCAACAATTGCTAAACAGCTAGGGGTTTTCTAACACATTATTTAGTGTGGGTAGGGCAGAAATAGGTCCATGACCGCAAATGTTTGGGTTTTGTGTGGGAATGCTGAGAAAGACATTCATTTAAAATATAAATAAATGGATATTTCAGGGCAGGTACAGTCTGACTTTCAAATGTTTAGACCTAAACAACAGATGTTGAGGGTGCAGATCAGGCATAACGAGAAAAATCACTAATTGGTGACTTCCCTCTGGTCCTTTGCACTGATATGCCTTAAACCCAAGTGTCTTGCTGGGGTTTTTTTAACACCTTTCAAGTATCTCCTTTAAGTCTCCCTTTTCTCTCTTTTCTAAAAATGACTGTGAGGGAAACATACCCAGGAAAGTTATTACAAATAAATGCCCCCTTTAATCTTCTTTTTGCCTTTCTTAAGCTTTTCTTCCTTCTGTCCTGCATGGGAACAACTTGTGGGAGCTTGAATTCTGACTGTCTCTCAGCAATGAGTTTGGATAATTTACAAGGAGTAGTAGAGTAAGGACAGTAAGGTATTAAAATAGAAGTATTTCAACAGCAGGTTCTCCGTCAAGACCACCTGTAAGCTTGCAATAAGTTGGCATCAAGTCTTCAATAAAGAGGAAATGTGTTATGCTCTGTGATTTTAAAACAAAGCAAAACATAAAATTAAAGAAACCAGGAATGATAGGGGAGAAAGACAATTGTTGAAAGTCAAATGGTGATGTGGTGGACTGGGATGGCAAGCAAAGGATGCAGGGTAATGTGGACAGGGGACATGTTGTAAGGTGGAAGAGGGACCATATCCAATATATGAGCTGAAGTAAGACACTGATCTTATGAGAAAATTATAAATTGTGTTACTGATATAGTTGAGAAATGAAACACTTACTACTTTTGAGGAAAATCAGACCCCAAAAATTCCAGTCAAGCCTAACTGCTTTGCATAGACACTGGAATTCCAAGAGTGCAGCTGTTTTTTCTAGATCTAATCTGTATTTTTGCAGGTAGTTGTAACTATTTTCATCAGTCCTGAGACTCTCCTATGCACTGAATTCACTTCAAAGTCAAAAATTTGTGGAAGATTTAGGCTGAGTTACTTTTACAAACACAAAAATCATATTTTATATATTTTTAGATATTACTTCAAGTGCTGCCTTGAAATAGGTGGTTAAACCTGTAAAATCTCTTTAGGATGTGTTCATTTGTGCTGAGTGTATCGTGATGAAAAGTAATCCTTTTATTTTTGTTATTTTAATTATCTTCATTATCATTAATTTTAATCTCTCATTCATAGACACTGTACACTTAGTCATTGTCTGTTAACAATTATAAACAGCAAGACCTTAGCTGCCTGTAAATTAAAATTGCTTCCTAGTTAGTGTTTATTGCACAGGAACAAAATGTTACATTTTATTATATTCTCAACAGGACCTGAGAGGCTCAGTTGGAGAGAGGTAATAAACACTGCAGCATTCCCATAAATCACAATTTTCCATATAATTACTATAAGCATATAAAAGTAAAATTTCAGTTATTCCCCTGGTACCAGCCAGCTCTGGTGCAGGAATTGATTCAGCCTCCTCTGCAGAGTCTCCACAACATCATTTGTTCTGGCAGCTCTGATTTCCCTCATTTCAATGCTGTGAACAGTTTGCACCATTTTACAGATTAAGTCTGCTTATATTTTTTTCCATCTGACGTTATGTGGTGAAGAAATTCCAGTCCCTCCCTTATGGCCTGGATCGCTCTTGCTGTCCTTCATGGCATCCCCTCCAGAAAACCTGTTTTCTGTAATATTCCTATATACATTTTTAATCAGTTTGTTGTCCAGTCAGTATTTCTATTACAGCAAAGTGACCTTACAGCTGCTGAGGTTGGACTTAAGAATGGGGTATAACAACATTGGTGGGTGTTTGTGTATTTATGAATTGGACAAGTGTATATTTATGAATTGGGCAAATGTGTATTTATGGACTGGACAACTGTGTCAATGGCAATAGAAAGACTCTGAAAGAGGTTCTCTTGTTCAAAGACTATCAATCTGGTCTTTGGTTATGTTTTGAGATCAAAAGCTTGGTGATTTTTTTTCTCACTAGAAAATATGAAGATTGAATATGAGAAACTAAAGAAAGAGCTGCTTAGGTTGTACTAAGATGAAGCAGTAAATTAATAAAACTTGACACAGTTCATTCTAGGTTATGACAAGCAACTTTAAGGTGAAAGTCACAGCTAACCTGAATTTGTCAAGATAAAAAGTCACGCCAAACCAGTCTAACTGCCTTCTCCTTGGCAGGGCACCGTCACCATCACAACAGCACAGCAGTGAGTGCCCAGTGAGGGCTGTGGGGACAGACTTCAAACCTCGGAGTTTGGAAGTGGAAAGGATGGCACACAGGTAAGGTCTCACCTGAAACACAGTCCTCAGGCACTGTTCTTCAGAGGCTGAACTCTCAAAATAAATCATCTGTGTCTACTCTCACATATATGTGTGTGTATATATATACACACATATATTTATTTATTTATTTTATATGTAAATAAGAAGAGTAGCAAACACCTAGAACAGATTTTTAGGAAAGTTCTGGTACTCGTCACTGAAGTGTCAAAGAAAAGTCAGACCAAGAGCTGACATGTTTATATACACATGTGTGTGTGTGGATATATATATTTATATGTATACATACATAAGTACCTAAAATAGCAGGAGCAGCGAACACCTAGAATAGATTTACAAGAAGGTTCTGGTACTTCTGTCACTGTAGTTTTAAAGCAAAGTCAGACCAAGAGCTGATACATATATATATGTGTGTGTGTGTGTGTGTGTGTGTATACATACAAACACACACACACACACACACATATAAATATAGAGAGAGAGATTAACAGCAGTAGCCAAAACCTTGAGTAGATTTGCAGGAAGGTTCTGGTCTCTCTGTCACTGTAGTTTCAAAGTCTGACCAAGAGATGACGTATATGTGTGTGTATATGTCTATACACACAAACACACACATATATGGAGATATATATATATATATAGCAAGAGATTTACAACAGTAGCCAAAACCTAGAGTAGATTTCAAGAAGGTTCTGGTATCTGTGCCACTGTAATTTCAAAACAAAGTCAGACCAAGAGCTGACATTGATATATTTGTATGTGTGTGTGTGTGTGAATGTTTACAAACATAACACGAGTAGCCAACGCCTAGAGCAGATTTGCAGGAGGGTTCTGGTGTCGCTGTCACTGCAGTTTCCGAGCAGTCAGCCCAAGGGCTGGCAGTGTTGGGTCAGTCCCCGAGCTGGGGACGAGGAGTGAGAGCCCCGGGGACCCCGAGGCTGCAGGGCCGGCCGTGCCCCCCCGAGCCGCCATCGGCCCGGCCGTGCCCTCAGCGCTTCCCCCTCAGCGCTTCCCCCTCAACCCCCTCGGCCCTTCCTGCCTTCCCTGCCCGCGGGCTGAGGAGCCGCCCGGGACCCCCAGAGCCGCCGGTTCCCCGCTGGGAAGCAGGAGCGAAGGCGGTCCGTGTGTGTGCCGAGGTACAGAGCCAGCCCTGCCCCTCGCCGGGGTCCAGCTCCTCACTCCCACCCACCCCGTGTGTGTGACAATGGCGCGGGCAGCGAACGAGGCTGATCCCGCAGCGGGAAAGGAGCAAAGATGTTTGTGCCGCTGACACAACACCCGGCAGATCGCTCTGGGTATCCCCGAGCCGCCTCTGCCTTTCGCCCCTGCGCCTCCAGCAGTGCAGATATCTCCTGGCGGGTGTGGGAAGTTCCCTCCAGGCGCTGTCCTTGCTCCCCTCCCAAACCCTCCCTTGGGATCGGGAAGCTCCCACGAGGAGAATTCCAACCCCAGCCAAGCCTCCAGTGGTGCACCCACGCCAGGCACTTCAGGCTGTAGACTTGTACCAGTTTAACATTACCCCGTTCCTACAAAATTAATGAAGCGCTTGAATTATTCACTGCTCACTTTTATAGAGCAAGAGTGAGCGAAAAAAGCGGGGGCTTTGCTCTGAGGGAGTTTAGGGGGAGCTGAGCTGCGCTTTTCAGGTGCGGAGTTTTACATTCTTCTTAAACAAAAGTGAGTATCTCTGCTTGTTAGAGCTCCAGGTTTGAATTTAGATTGAAAATCTTGTGATGGTACCAAGTAGCTTCATAGTCCGCAGAGGCAGCTCTCACAGCCGAGAAAGCAGAAATTAAATTGAAATTCATAATTCAAACCCTTGTTATATGTGGAATCTCAGGGTCTATGTGTATATATGTGTGTGTGTATATATATATATAAATCCTAACCCTTGTTATATAGAAATCTCAGTGCTCTCAGTCTGCATAAGCCAGATATTTTGAAACCTTGGTGACCCAAAGCAAACAAATAATCCCCCCCCCCAAAACCCCACAAACAAACAAAAACCCCAAACAAAAAGCCCCCAGAAACAAACAAAGAACAACAAAAATTCCTCCTATTTTGCAGCAGTGTCACCTACAGCACTGTGGTAACAGTCAGATCAGCAGAGTTCTGTATTTGATTGTAGGGGAAAAAGAACCTTAAGCCGCATTTCCCTCTTTTGCTGTTTCAACATGAATCGCTAGCAAGCAAAGACCTCATTATCTCAGCTGTATGAGTAAATCTTAGTGCGTCTACTAAAAAGGCGTAAGAGTACACTAGACATTTCTCATTTTGATGGAAAAAAAGCAAATGGGCATCTTTTGAAAAGCCACGTTCCCACAATGTAAAGCGATTTGTTACACAGGAAGGATGGTGCCGGTGTCTCTGTCAGGGCAGTGCTTGCAAACCATTTCCTACTGTGCTGATCAGCAGCAACTTTCCTCTGTCTTAAACTGCCCTGATATAGGGTATTTAACATAAATTAAGGACTTCAGCCTCCTTTTTTTGATGCCAGGGCCAGTCTCTGAGAGCCTTGGAGGCTGATTCTCTGGAAGCTTTTTTTTTTTTAAAGCCATTAAGCTTTTTGTAAAACTTTGCATTGCAAATTAGAACAAGACCGTTGCAGACCTGAAAGCCTGCACTATTTCATTTCAAAAAGTGTTAAATGAGAGCATTTCAAACATTTGTGAAATGAGATGCCGTTTCTGAGCTCCAGGCTTAGTTATTTCACAACCTCCTTCTGTAAAGTCTTAAACAAGCTTGGAGAAGCCTTGAGAATTGGAACTTCTGTGGCAATCCACAGAACTGGAGAAACCAAATATGGCTGTATTTATCAATTTATTTTCCTCTATGGAGAAGTTTATTTATATTCAAATAGGCATAAAATTTGTGTATTGTGCTTATAAGCGGCAATACATGTCTCAGGATAGGACTGTAGGATACAAATGTGGTATTTCATGCAGTGATTAATGACTGTAATGATGATTTAATCTCATTTGGGTGAGGATATGAGGGAAAGTGGAATGTGCATGTTTATTGGAAGCGACATGACACGTTTTGAAGAATTATAATGGAGACGATAAGACACTGGTGTCCAAAAGCACAGAGGTCCAGGGCAAATCAGTGCAAGAGATCTACTTGATCTTGTGGGGTTGCCTTGAGTTGGACTGCCTGAACACTTATCTGTCTGTGATTGAAGAGAGAAAAACAGATATAGCTGAGCAAGTTGTGCTCAACTTCTGAGCTTTTTGGGTCTCTTGTATTGGCGGAAGTGGAGTTTTATAACACATATAATAAGTTTTTCCTTCTAACATTTACAATGGCTTAGATTTTTGAGGAGACAGAGTTCCTGAAATATTCACCTGTAGATGTTGTGCTTACATTTGTTTCTCAGGGTGAATGTAGCAGTATTTTCGCTGCTGGTAGCCAAAAAGCTTTTTTTTTTAACTTCCTGCCAGTCCTGGGGTACTAAACAGACTTCTTTAGGAAGGAGTCTTTATGTGTGACAACTCACAGAGAACAAACCTGAGCTGCAGTTTTTATCTCTCTGTCCAGAAAAATATAAAACTATAGAAAATACGTACATTTCAATTAGATGAAGTGTTTGGGAGCTAATCTTGGTGGGTTTTCCTCCTTTTTCAGCCACTAACATATCTTTCCTTGCCCCAAGAGAACATAATTTCCAGCAATTTATTTCATCCAGCACATCCTTTAATCCTTTCTTCCCTTCTTCCCCTTCTCCTTTCCTCTCCCCTGTGATAAAAACAGGTATAGCCACAATCTAAAAGCAGCCCAACAAGCAGAGAACAAGCTCTCGAGACCAAAGCCTGAAAACTGGGGTTTATAAGTTGTAAAAGAATAATAATACAGTCTTATGATTGTGATGGAGTAATTATTGGGAAAGAGTACAAAGGCAAAAAAAAAGGTCGAGACATCACCTGGGAGACACAAAGCTTTAATATTTTGGCTTTAAAAGGAGTTTCTGTGTGTAAGGCTTGAGATTTGCTATGGAATTCTTTCAGAACAAGTATTTAGTTTTAATTAGCAGGGTGGTATCTTGGTTAATGGCATTCTTTGGATTCTTCAGTGGCTGTGAAATGCTGAGGCCTTATTGAGGAAGAACACAGAGGAAAAAGGAGCCAGAGGAGATGAACACACTATCCCAATTTCCCAAATTGAACATTCCAAGGCCGGGTGTTCATGGGTTTCGACTTGAAAATGCACTGTTAATGGGAAGAGCACAAAGGGTGTCTATGGGAATGCAGTGGGGCATTCAGGGGTGTAGCAGATCCCAGTGTGGGGGTGTTCTGCCACCAGCACCACTCTGAGCTCTGTCACAGCTCTGCAGCTCCCTGGGCATGCTCCTGCTGCTCTGGGAATGCTTGTTATGGCATTGGCTTGGCTACAACTACTTTGTGCTTTCATGAGTTTGTCAAAAAACTTGGAGAGGCAACAGTGATTCATCCCATACTTTGAACTGATTTAGCTGTTTAAGAGTTCTTGTCTAACTACAGTCTTGGTCTGGAGAGTGGAGGATATTCAGGGTGACGAGTCCTGGTAATACAGGGTGTAAATACCTTATCTGCTCTTTCTACATGAAATACATGGAGAATATAAAAACAGCTCCATGGAGTCAGAGTGGTGGCACCTCCAGCTCAGTGTCCTGCCTCCAACAGCAGCCGTGAGAGACCGAGGGAAAAGCAGAAATCCAGCAGTGTCCTTGGATATCCTAAAGGAGCCTACATTAAATATGCAAAATACCAAACCCCCTCTAAGAACCCTCCATAAATCTAAACCAGCTCCGTGCTGAGCTGACTCCCAGTTACTGGTAATGCAAATACTGGTAGAATTCAAAACTACAGGCTTCTGCAATTAACAGATTCATCTGATTAAATGAATAATAAATCATCTCATGTTACTCCTAAGAGTAACACATTCAGTATTTGCATATGGTGTGAATGAGGGTTGTCAAAGACATGCAAACTAGAGGTTGAGAAATCAAGTTTTTAGATAAATAGAGGTTTTGAAATATAAAAGGCTTGGTCTTTGCTGACACCCAAACTGCATTTACACATTTTTCTGTTTAGTTCCCCCCCCCCAAGAAAAAAAGCTTTTAGGGAAAACCTTTTCAAACAATTCAGAGAGAACTTCCAATATCACATTCCCTTAGTCCTCCGAACAAAGTTGTATCACTCAAGAGATCTAGTTCTTATGCTGTGTATACACCCAAAATACACACTGTAAACTGAATAAATAGCTCTATAAAAGGCTGTAAGAGGTCATGGATGGCACCCTGGTCTTAAAAGGGGCCATGTCTAATCTTCTTTTATTTCCACAGATAAATACTCTATTCTATGGTTTATAATTTTGAAACAGTTCAAAGGAATTTGGTCACAGTAAATTCCAGTGAGAGAGAACAGCCTAAATGCTCAAAAATACCAATTCTACACAGTTAGATTTTCACCTCTGCAGTGCTATTTGTAACAACTGTGTTGGGGGTCTCTGGAATGTGTTCATGTGGGAATCCAGTCCTAGAAACAGAATTTTAAAATTAATTTCAACTCTTGAAAAATGCTGTGACTTCCTATGAGGGAAAGTGGCATAAACAGAAAGTAAATTTTAAAAGGAAACATACAGCAACAAATATCTGTATCTAAAGCCTTGTTTGGCTTGTTTATGTCTTCCCATCTGCACATTTAAATCTAATAAACAATCTTCCCTCCTAGTGTGAAGCTCCTCTCCCCTATTTCCTTAAATACTTGCCGTTCCAGAAGCACTTTGAAATTACCCAATTATTAGAACTCAACAGTGGGTTAATTAGCATTCTTACAGAAACATTAGCTACAGGTACAAACCCAATTATTTCATTAAGAAGACTGTTCTTTTATCCTCAGAGCCAAATAAATCCTGCTTTATTCCTTATGCCCAAATCAAGCCAGTCCTGTGCTGGGGCTGCATTCTTCATTTTCTGAACTAAGGCTGGAACTAATTTGCCAAAGTGGGATTTTAGATACGTTAAGCATTTAAAATCCATAGCAATGGGTGAAAAGAGAAAACATTTTAAATCCTTTTTTGGGGCTTTAGCTGAAAAATAAAATAGTACATAACCTATTGAAAGGGCCAACATAACAAATGTAAAACCCCCAATAAGAACAAAAAAAACCCAAACAGCAAAGTGCTCTGGCAAAGTGCTCTCTCCTTTCACTGATTAACTGTCAGACTGGACCTGCCGGTGTTGGAGAGGGACTGGAAAGCATCAGCAAAACAATGGAGCGATTATTTGATCGGCATGGCCCTCTTTCAACACAGTGGGAAATACTCCTGTTATTACCTGAATATCAGCTCTTTCAGAGCACAGAACGAACCCAGGGCGTTCAGGCTTTCACCAAGTTATTCCCACAAGCCTGCTTGGGAAATCCCCCCTTTGGTGACACACTGACTGCTCAGTGATGTCTTCACCACCTCCCTGTCTCTGAGGTGTTTTGCTCTGGGCAGAGCTCCTGGTGGAGCAGATCCACTACCCAAAAGACTCTCATTAACCCAGGAATTCTCCTTCCTTGTCCATCTTTCAGGAATGAGTGTGTTTCAAAGCCCTGTTTGCAGTGTCTCCTGTATGATTTGGGGGGTTGTACACAACAGTTGTGGTATCTATTTTCAGGAACTTATGCCTTAGGAATTCTGTGCTTTCATTAGAAACTTCTGCAAATTCAGTAACTCTGTGTCCAAGCTGAAGGAGCAATGACACTGCCCAGGGAACGCTGAGTACTTCAGCTCAAGGTGGAGCATCCTGATGGGAGAAGCCACCACAGCCTCGTCTAATTAGACTAAATAAAAGAACCCAGAGGAACTCGTGTGACATTTGGCTCACCAGCCATGGCTGGAGGATGCAGAACAGCCACAAGCACTTTGTGGAAGTGCCAGTGAGCTTTGCTCCAACCTTCCCCAAAGCCTGGCTGTGAGCACAGTGCAGACACCTGAGAGGACTGACCTTGGCTCAGGAGTTCTGATGTTTTCCTTTAGACTTTTTCCTTCTGTCTTGGAACGTGGTTCAACCACGGAGATTTTACGGGAGTTGTCTCTTTATGAGAAAGGCTTGAAAAAATCCATGACATCATGTCAAGGTGAGTGTGGTGAAGCAGCCAGAGAGTGAGCACACAGTAAATGCTGATATAAAACACATAATTTGAGCTCTTTTAGATTTTAGGGGGTTTGTTAGTTTATGGATTCTATTTAAAGCTGCAGAAGCCAAGTTGAACCCAAGTTTACATAACAGCTAGGCTGGATTCCTGGGCTTCCTCAGCCTTCCTGAGTTAACTCTGTTCTGGATTCTTCTCTTGTAATTTACTTTTCTTGCAGGTTTTGAGAGCTACAATTCCCAATTAGGAAGATGAAAGAGCTCTTAAACATTGAGAAATTGAATTTTCATGCAGGTGTGGTTTGCTATCCTTCATTTGTCCCATAGCACTTAAACTATTTTTTCTTTCACTGGGATTCACAATCTTGATTAAGCTGCTGAAAACTCTCCTCTCCCATGTAATTTTGGCATTTGGACTGGTGCATTAATAGTGCATTGGGATTCAACACAGTCCTTTCCTTGGAGATCTTAAACTTTCCTTTTCCCTAGACTCTAAATATCAGATTTTAGCACTCAGCACAGAGAGCTTGATGATTTCATCCTAACCCCCCAGGGATCAGGAAAACATTCCATAGGGCCTCTCTTGATGCAGGACTGGACATTATACATCATTTAACACTTCCCTGAGATTCAGCAGCAAAGGTCAAAACTTAATCCCAAATCTTCCTTCTGATCAAATGGAATCTCCCTCCAGTCCCTTTGCAGTTCTTGCCTGGTGCCTCAGGGGTGTAAGAGCCAGAAGTTCATCGTGAACATTTTTGTTCCAACTCCTTGGAGTGGGGTTTGGCCTTTCAAGTCAAAGTTATCTCTCTGTATAATTTTGCAGGGTAATCTCACAGTCCAATGAGGCCTGGTTTTCCAGCTGTCCATTCTGTGTGAGGTTTGAAAGAGAACAAGCTGTAAAATCTCCTTTATTAATGTCTTATCTTGTAGAAGAGCAACCTTTCTTAAAAAACACGTGATACTTGCATTGTCCAACTCCGGGTTAAACACTGGGAATAGATTTTTTAGGCTGTAATATATTAATTTTAATACATGTTGTTATACATCAAGAGACTTTCTGGTCCAACCCTTTCACGATGAAACAGTCTCACTTAAAAGAGGGATCTCCCTGTGTTCAGTGGCATGTCCAGAAAAAATAAGGCAGATCCTCTAATTCAGAACACTACAATGGAAAAAAGCTGTCTTGAAAGAGGTATGCATTTTTTACAAGTGCTTGATTAAAAAAAAAAAGAAAAGATTACATTTATATTTTGATTTCTATGCCATGTGGGAACATGTAAAACACAAAGAACACGCTATTGTGTCTACGCCAATCCTAATATGTCGTGATTTATGTTACTTTGCATCACATTAAAGTAAAATAACTGACTGCCATGACAGGAAAGGGCTTAGATGAGTTACGGGAAATAAGGTTCCTGTTTTAGATGTGGTGCTTCTAATTTTATTCCTGCCTGAGTGAGAGGTGCTGTTTGATGGTTGCAAGTCCTGGTAGCTGAGAGAGCCACTGAGGAAAACAAATACACTTGATGCAAGAAGCAAATGCAGACTTGTTTGGTGTTAAAAATTACGAATAGAGTGTCTTGTGCTTTTCTCAGAGAGGGAGACAGGAAGGTGGAAAGATGTGGAAGATTTGGAAGGCTCTATGTGCGTGTTCGCAGCCTC
>NW_020955435.1:877663-967605 GCF_003031625.1 Empidonax traillii | reverse complement strand
CTGTTTTAGATGTGGTGCTTCTAATTTTATTCCTGCCTGAGTGAGAGGTGCTGTTTGATGGTTGCAAGTCCTGGTAGCTGAGAGAGCCACTGAGGAAAACAAATACACTTGATGCAAGAAGCAAATGCAGACTTGTTTGGTGTTAAAAATTACGAATAGAGTGTCTTGTGCTTTTCTCAGAGAGGGAGATAGGAAGGTGGAAAGATGTGGAAGATTTGGAAGGCTCTGTGTGTGTGTTTGCAGCCTCAGCTCTGAGTGGGGTTGGCTGCTTGTTCCATCACTCCTGGCAAATCCCACAAGATGAAGTGTGGCTCTGCAGTGCTGCAGCAGGAGCAGAGAAATGGGCATCAGGAAGTTAAGGTGGTGGTCTCTTTTCTTTCTTAATCCACAAAGTCCTTGCTGAGATTCCTGTAGGAAAGGGAGAGATGCAGGGAGGGAAATACTTCTTTACTCACAGCTCAGTAATTGAGACAAACTTTTTAAATTTGCCTGTCTAAAACTTCAAGGGTAAAGTAATAAGATTTTGTAGGATATCAGGAAATGTTTGGGAACACAGAAGGGTCCAGGGGCTTGAACATGAAGTCAGAAAATTTGAATTTTACTCCCTGACTCCATAGTTGATTTTCTTTCAGCAAGTCACTTCACGCCTCTGCTTGCTCACATTAATATGTTAGTGCTGGGCATTCTTTTCCCTGTTTGCTGAGTGTCCATCCCAACAGATCCCTGGAATTTTTAAAGGATAGTGGATTCTACTACAATACATGGAAAATAAATGAATAGATTCAGAATCAGGCCCAACCTTTGGGCACCAAAGTGTAAAGTCAGATTGTTTGAACTTCTGCATGCACATTCTTGGGAATTGGTTTTCGGGATGAATTGAATCCATTCATCTTTCACACCCTTTAAGACACTTCTTACCTCTGGAACTTTCCACTATCCTCTGAGACTTGCAGGCTGCTGTTAAGATGAAATTTTTTTTTTTTTTTGTGAATGCAGTATATGTTTTTTAGTGCATGATAAATATTGCTATGGTTAAGTTGAAATGAGGAACAGGCATTCTGCACCAGATTGTTGTTTGTTGGGAAGTGATTGAACAAATGTTTGAACAGCTGTGCTGAGTAGACCCTGTTGGGGTAAGCAGTGGAATCATGAGAGCTGCTGTTTTGGTTGTCCACAGTGGAAAAGGAACAGTCAAATAATTGTCTGGTGGGCTAAAGGACTCTTACACACATATAATAGAGATTTCAGATAATTTATGATAAAGTCTGTCAAACCCAGCTTTGCATGTATAGTCATTTTTATTAAAGATGCTCATTCCTGATCTTCTAGAAAAGGTGAAAGGGCTTTGGCTACTCCAGCGCTCAGGACAGGAAAATGACCTTGGAGAACAGTCAGGACAGTTGAGAATCTTTATATTGCTTAAAAAAGTCCTGCAGTTCCAGAAATGAACGACCTATGAACCACAATTCTAGGTGGACCAACAAAGTGACTGCCACAAAGACTGATCATTTCCAGCAGAAAACCAACACTTGTGTGCACAGCACCTTTTGCCATGCAAAGGTTCTGCTCTGCACTGTCAGCTTGCAGAGAGCTTTGTGGTCATGCGGCAGGTGAAAGAAATATGGTCTATATACAGTAATGAGTGGTATTAAATGAACAGCTGGCATTCCTGGCATACCACAAACTCACCAAAGAGGAAAAGAAAATAAGGGTAGGATACTTTAATGGCTTTTACTCCTAAAAATGGAAAGCAGATATCCAGTTCACAAGAGACCCCACTTGAACTTTCTGCTTGTGGTCTGACTTCTGATAAGAACTTATTTGTAGGGACAGATCTGACAGTGGGCAGCCACTGTGACTGTGGGCAGCCAGTGAGAGTGGAGTCTGGGTTTTCAGCTTGCAGCAAAATGCAGCAAATAAAGACCCTTAATTTTAGCCTGGTGATGAAATTCTTTGGAAGTCTGAAGAATTTTGATGCCAGAGCTGATTCTCTCTGAGTATCTGATTGCCAAAGCTCAGGTTTGCCAGAGAAGACTCTAAAGGGTTGGTGGTGGCAAGCATGGGGAATTGTTCACATGAAATGTGTGCTCTGGGAACCTGAAAGTCCTGGAGGTGTGTGGGGACAGGGGCAATGCAGTGACTGCACCCCATCCTCTGAAATGTTCTGTCCCACACCTCCCTTGTTTCACCACGATGCATTTTCTGGGAGTCTGAGCAGCCCCTTGGGCTTTTTATGAAGCAGAAAACATGTAGTGGAACATAAAAAGGACTTTCTTATATTAAGGAAAATGGCATCCTGAGGTGTGCTCGTTGCAGGACTGATCTTACAGCAAAGCAATCCTTTCCAGAGGCACAAAGAGTGATTGAGATGCCCTTATTGCAAGGAATGCCATGTAGCAATAAAACATGCAGTAAAGTTTATATTGCTGTTCACATAAATGTGGCATTACATTTTAATAAAATAGCACTGCTTTTATGAGTGCACACTGTGATATGAGCTGGAAAGAAGAGTTTAACTGGACTCCATTTTCTCAGAAGGCTGAAAGCTGTCAGATTGTGTCCTGGTGGCTGCAGGTATTCCAGGGAGCTGGTGACTCCACAGTGAGAGGCTCAGTGGCTCTGGGTGTAGAGGTTTGTACTGCAGTTCCATCAGTGACAGGCAGAGTGTCCCCATGGTTATTCTGCTTTGGAGGGCAGCCCATCAGAACTTCATGCTTTGAATTAATTCTGTTTATTTTGGAAGCTGAGAGACATGAGCAAAGCCATCAGACCTCAGTGCCTCTCAAGGTGGGCTTGAATACTGCCAGTGAGGAAGCTTGTGCTGCAAATCTCGTATTAGTATCCCTCTTGGCTAGTTAAAAAATGTCTATTTGTGCTCTTTTGATCCTCTTTTTTATAAAAGTTTTGACTTCATGGCTTTGAGCACTGGCATTTCCAATCTGTGTTAATGATTTCTGGAACTTTCTTTTACTGTTTCCAGTACAGCTTTCATGGAATCACAGAACTAAAAGCAAAACTAAAAGCAACAATCAAACAAATACATATTGAAATAGATATATATGCACTTTATGCAGCAGGAATTAAAATTCTGCTTGTGCTGCTGGAATGGCTTTACTGTGTCACCCACAGTGGGCTGAGCTATTTCACCTTTTCTTTTTAATTAATACTTGATCTTTCTAATAAGCCCCAAATCTGTTCCCCCAGACAATCGGTGGAGAAATCAGTACTATTCAGGTAAGTGGGGATGCTCATGTCTTGAACTTTAATGGTACCAATTTCAATAATGCTTTCACCATTAGATAAAAGCTGGCCTGCAGATAATGAATCTGCCTTCAGGAAAAGCTGGGACATAATAGACTGAAAAAAAGCATTTGTCTTAATTATGGTAATTATCCTAATTTAGGCTTTAAATAATAAGAGGCTGGCACTTTATATATTTAATACTTCAGTTAGCTACGAGCATTAAGGAAAATGAGACATCTCAGAGATAGAGAAACACTCCAGTGTTTCATATAAGAAATGGTAAAAACTTCCTGGGAAGAACCAGCAGGATGAAGCAGTGAAATGTTGTGGAAATGGGCTGTTAGATCTGCCTCTCCCGTGAACACACAGCGTGTGACCAGGTGATGAGATGGCAGGTAGAGCACTGGAGCCCCTCTGTTTAGAGTAGCTGAGGACCTGACCCACAAATCCACTGCAGACTGTGTCTCCTACTGGTCCCACCTGCTCACCCCTTGTCTCACAGCTGCCTGTGCAGTGGTGTGAATCTGAGTCTTATTGTACTGAGTCCCCCTGGCAGGATTAGAGCAACCCCCAGGCTATTTCCTTCAACATCACTCCCTGAACAGAGTTTTCTTTGCAGTGAAATGTTGCCTTTATGGATTCAGAAAGAAGAAAGTCATAATCCTGAGTGACTCTCAATACCCACATGTGCCTAAAGATCCTGGAAATTATTGGTTTTTTTCTGCTCCATACTTGGTAATTATATTTACCCAGCTAGTCCTGCCTGCTTTCCAAAACCTTGTTCTCAAACCAGGCAAAACAATCTTCACATTCCCGTTTCTCTCCTGACAGAACATACTGAATATTTAACTGTAATGTCTAAACTCACTGGTTACCTGAGTGATTAAACATAGAATATTCCATCCAGAAGGCTTTATTTCCTCAGTGAAAAGTCTTCTTCCGTAGTTATAAAACAGATTTAAAGATGTCTTAGGGACATGATTTAGTGGTGAACTTGGTAGTGTTGGGTTAATGGTTGGACTCAGTGATCTGAAGGGTCTTTTTCAGTCTAAGTGGTTCTATGGTAGTTAATGCCTTGGGAAGTAGAGCCATAATCACCTCAAATCAAAAGCAGATATTTGTGGATGCAGTGGTTTGTTCCACAGAATGAGAACTGGGCTATGGCTGCATTTCTGCTGCTTATTGAAAACCTCATTCATTACTCAGTCGTGTTTTAATTTTTAAAATAATTGTACTCCCTTTTTATCCAAGCAAACAACTGTCTTCTAAGCACCCACCTCATATAGGGCACTTTTGTCATATGACATTAAAAAATGGTAATTGTTACTCTGTTATTGCTCAAAATCACGGTAGGGGGGTTGTGCTTTGACTTCTGGAGTGCAGGAGCTATAAAGACTGGTGTGACTATTGAAAGGTGAAATCCGTTTGCCAATGTCCCAGTTCAGAGATTCCTTGCTGAAGTTTAGGTTTTGGATGCTTTAACTGACCAGGATGTTGTATTTGACCCTGCATGTGAAATTAGTTTTTTATTATGGGAACAACAAAAACAGGCAAAAGAAAATCAAATTGCCTTTGTGACTCCTACACTAAGAGCCACACTATGTTCAGGGTTCATGCAGTAAAGGAACTCAAACTGATTCTACTGCTTGCAAAAACTTTATTCCTGGAGGTAGCAAGTGTGAGGGTGTGATACATACTGGCCCTAGAGAGAAGGGTGCAGCGTGTCTGCAGTGTAATGTGAAATAAAAGAAGTTTAAAACCAGTTTGCTTTTTTCCAGCCTTGCCAGTTGCACCAAGCAATTCACTCAGAATTTTTAAAATTCAGGAAAAATGTGAGTGCTGAGCTATTTTAAAAGCAGTGCTCCAGAAGTTAGGAAAAAAAGGAAATAGTGGCAAAACAGTAGGCCAGTATTGTCTGAAGTGGTTTCAATAACCATCTTGAGAAGATCGATGAGACGACGAATCTGTGGCTGAATGAAGCAGCTGCTTCATCCTGGATATCTTGATGTTTGATGGTTCATTAGCCAGAAAATCAGGGAAGGGAGGAAAAGAGGAAATGAGTGAAACACAGCATTTGTTACTGTCATGTAGCTTTTATGGGGTTAAAGTAACTAAGTAAAGTAAGTAAAAGGTATTAATTGGAACCTGCTGAAGAAGACCCTGATTCACCCATCTTTATTCCTTGTCTAACCAGGTGACCCCCTGCACCACCACTCCGGCTGAATATCTCAGACTCATTAATTGATTTTATCCTCTCAGTATTCTTATGAATTACAATCTAATTTGGCAAATGATGAACTCAGGAAGTGACTTAAATGAGTAAAGCCCCAAAATAAACCGGAGTTCAAGGCAGCAGTTGATGAGGTACCCTGAGATCACACTCCACCGAGAGGACACGCCATGCAGGACATGTCCTGTACCTGTACCACTGACCTCCACTTGGGCAGGGTCATCTCTTCAGGCACAACCTGCATTGCCTTGCAGTGTCTTGCCTGGAAATGTCTTTCCTATTGCTCTTTCTTGGAGACAAATTGGTTTGGGTTGGGCTCTTCCCACAGCGTTGTCAGGAGGAATTACACACAGACTTTTTCATCAAGCTTTGAACCAGGGAGTTCCAGCCCTCTTAGTATGAGCAACCTCATAGCAAACAGCTGGGAACTGCTTTGAACACACCCCTAACGGTGCCTGTGGTGATCTGGACTCTCCTGGATGAGCTACTGTCACTAGAACAGGTCAGCCCTCACAAATAATTTTTAGAGCGGGAGCTGAATCCCCAGTGAATGAGGCTCAGATGCCTCAGATCCCTCAGCTGAGCTGGAGAGGAGTAAGGAAGCTTTGTGCAGTGGCTGTGCTGGTGACAGCAGAGGGTGGCACTAATTTAATTCTCTCCCCCTACTACAACCTGCGGCAAAACCATCGTTGCTTTGCATCACTCTGCAGCAACTTGGGCCTGATTCCTGGTACATTCCTGCATGGGTGCACCCTGCAGTTCCCCTCACAGGGCTGCTCCATGCCAGCCAGCTGCTATCTATCTCAGTCTCTAATCTGGGCCATAAAGCAGCCCCATTTTCCAGGCAGTGTTTACTGAAAACACGGGAGCGTGCCTGGCTCCCTCAGCCAGACCTGCTCCTTCCTTCCCTCTCCCTGGAAGGTCAGGCTGCAGGACTCTCCTGCTGCCTTTGGGAGAGCAGGGAGTGAAATCACCAGCCCATAGAGCATTAACCCTGACAGGTTTGCAGTTGCTTCCTCTGGGGTTAAGGGAGTTCAATATGCTCGCAGCCGGGCAAGGGGGTTGCCAGTAAAGCAAACAGTGACATGATTGAAATCTTCATTAGAGAAAAAACTGGAGAGCCAAAGCAAAGATTTTGGGACAGGAGAAGAACACGGTGCAACCTCGAGGCTTTCAGTGGCAGCAGCAATTTTAAAACAAAATTTCTACAGAAGCAGAGAAGAGGTAATGAAAAGGGTCAAAACCAAATAATAAGGGATAATTATGAGATTGGTGTTACTCACATGTGGCACTAGAGAGCTGGGAAGAACAAACTGGATCTTGCTGTCCTGCTTAATACTAAGAAATGCTCGAATCTTTAATGAGAAAGCACATTTGAAATGGTAACTTCCTTGAATTTAGTGCCGTAGATTAATTCTGACTAAGACCTATGCATTCTGTAGTTATGTTCCTATTTCTGGGGGGGTGCACTAAGCTTTGGGAAGCAGAAATCACCTGGTGCTGCCTTCAGTACTTTTGTCCCTATTCCCTGACAGCTGGGATAGAGGCAAGATAATTAAGGCCTTTGCTTGAATAAGGTATTTCTAGGTTTTTTCACAACTTGTTCTCAACTGATCTACCCTTTCACAACCACCTTGAAAACATGACCTTTCTCATCCTCAGAGTGAGAAGAGCTGGATTCTTTGTCTTCCCATTCCACTGCGTCATGAGAGCATCAATGGCCCCCACCATCAGCATATGTCACACTGACTGTACTTGGCCAGCTTTTTTTTTTTTTTTTTTGCCTGGGACATAAAAGGAGTGGAAGGAAAGTGGCCTGAATGCTTTTTCTCCTCGCTAACAGCTGCTTTTCTTGCCGGGTGTTGTCACTAAAGCTCCACAGCAGTGTTGTAACAGTGCTCTATTCAGCCTGGGAGGTGCAGGCTGAGCATCCGTCTTTTAGAAGAGAGACTTTTAGGAGCCTACCCTGCCCTCGTTAAGGCCATCCCCGCAGTCAGTGGCGCTCAGATAAGATTTCAAGTCACGTCTTTGTGTTCCAATTGTTTTCCGGTGGGTCCGGAAATGTCCGTTATCTCCACTCAGGACTGGAGCCCCTGATGGCTGCTTGGATTTTTAGTTAAATAAGACAAACCCCCCTCTATTTTCTCTGGTTATATATTTATTCGATGATTACCACAACTTTAAGGTTCACAAACTGGTTCTTTGTTTCTGTAAATATTTGACATCGGGGTGAGGAGCAGAGATCTCCAGTGAAGATGAGGCATGAGAGGGGTCAGTCTCTCAGCTGGAATGACCAGGAGCCATTCCATGATCCTACATGAGCACCAAGGCTCTTTTGCCCTTCAGATCTATCAGATGTCTGCTGTTTCAATATCCTTGGGCTCTAACAGGCTATTTTTGCAGATGGTAATGTGTTTATGTTTTCTATCCAGTGTTTCTGATAAACAACATGTTTTCTGCTTAGCGCTTTTTTTTTTTTTTTTCAGCAGTTTAGGAGAAGGAAGAATTCTTGTTAAAAAAAAAAAAAAAGCCTTAAAAGCAAAAATCTGATAATCGGTTTTGCTGTGTTTTGGATGTTAACTAAAGGCTCAGAGGAATCACAACCACTGTGAAAGCTGGTATGGAACTCCAGAATATGAGGCCTTTTAGTTGAGAGTAACTAAAATAATTAAATATTGATCAAAGTTTTTATCAGAAGAACTGAAAGCCGGAGTTTATGTACTGATCTATTAAAAAAGAGAGGTTTTAAAGTAATATTGAGAAAAAGCATAACATTAAAATGTAATTACCGCCAAAACAAGATCACCACTCTGGAAATAAAGCAGTTGTCCTTAACTAGAAAGCAGTTGCCAAGAGGTTTATTCCATGAATTAAATTTTATGGATTCTGCATTGAAAACTTATGCAATACAGCTGAACAATCAGTTCCTTTCTTGACAGGAGTTATGATAATAAATGCCAAGAGCTTGGATGTGTAGGATTTTTATCCTCCCTAGGGGGGTCTTTGTTAATGAAGAACTTTTGGCAACTGTTCTTTCATTTCTGTTTGAATCATTTTTAGAAAAATGAAATGGTAACATTTCACTTCAAGAACAAAATGTCTAGAATTTATTTCACTCTTATTACTGAAATGATATTGAACAGGATGTTAGGAAAAAATTTATTGAACATTCCTGTCGACCTTGATAATGTTTCCTTCTCCTACTGGTCTTTTCTATTTCTTCTTTCTGTGATTTACAGCATAATGAACTAATAGACTCCGAACTGCATCTTACTTTAGACAGAAGAAACTTGAAATTGGGCAAATTGAAAATCAATTAACTGATTAAATAGTCCAGAGTTCAGTATTTTGATTTGGAACAGCTGAACTTTTGCACTTCTGTAATACCCGTGCAAGTCTTGGAAATGAAAACATATATATTATCAATTATACTGTTTGTGTCCAATTAAATATTTCTGAAATATGGAGAGGACACTTTGCAGTTTGGCTTTTTGTTGCACTCCAAGTTCAGGATGAAGAAATATCCCGGGAAAGGAAGTTGTCTCCCACCCAGCACTCTGTGTGTCTCATTCGAGTGGAGCATCACTCATGGGGTTTGTCCTGGCTGTAGGATGATGAAAATACAGCAAAACGCTGACAGAGGTTTGTGAAAGGGTTTGAACTTCCATGAGACACTGGAAACAATAAACATTCAATCAGGGTCTACTCTTTAGGGATCATGGCATGTTCTGAGACCTTCCTGCCCCTCTGAGGCCCGTGGGACACTGGGAGGTCCCTGGAGAGGAGCTCACACACAGGGCAGAGCTGGCCCAGGTGCAGCACCAGCTGTGCCTGGAGCCCTCTCTGAAATCCCTCCTTCACACAGGAAGGGAAAAATTCATCCATCTGCTGGTGCCCCTGAAGCCAAGTTGTGTGAGCTGTTGATATCCACGCCTGTGCAGCATTTATTAGTGCAGGTGCATGAGGAAGAGTCAAAAGATTTTTCCTTTCAGTTCTTTGCATGATGCATCAGAGTGAGGATGCTCAGAGCCTTTTGTACATGCACCTCATTGTGCAGGTTGGGTTTTCTCCTGGAACAGGCATTAGCTCCATTCCATCTTCCAGATAAGCTCCCAGCAGAGAGTGTGTTTATTTTAGAGGAAGGAAAAAGACAGAAGAATTTGCTTTATGTCTTTGCTGCCCAAAATTGTGCTTAAAAGATCACGCTGTGAAAAAAACGCAGGTAGTAGAGGCTCTGCTATGCTATTCAGAGGTAAAAGATAGAAGATAAGCCTGCTGGTAACCAGAAGCCTATTTCAGCTGCTTCTGAAGTGTGTCACAGACAGGTCTGCAAAACATTTCACCATCTCACTGATTCAGGTTGTGCAGTTACTGAATTGATCTGCAAACTTGCAAACACAGGCTCCACTTGGGTGTGCGTGGTGCAGATATGAGCACTGGGATTGGTGAGCAAGTGGAAGGACACCTTTTCAAGAACTGTGTAGTAAAGTAAGAGAAGTTTATTGCTCATTAACTGCTTTCCAATTGTCCTTTTATTTTGGCTCTGTTTAGGATTTTCGTTGCAGGAAAATTCTAACTCACCCACACAGCCATTCCATGGCAGAGCAGTAAATAGCATTTCCAGCGTTAAGGGCTAAGGTTTTATAAAGACAAGGGTACAAAAGGTGATGCAGCAATTGTGCTTGACTTCCTTTGCACTGTCAGTGTTCTTCTGGCTGCTGATTAACTTATTCAGTGATTATGTGAAAGTCAGCAAACAAGAATTGTTTCTAAATCTGAAAATAATTATCAATAACACAGGAGTGGAAATGATGGTGATGGGAGATGCTTTCTCCATTCAAACAGCAACTCCAATCTCCCAGAGCTCGTATTTAATCCTCCTGCACTTTTTTTTACGTGAAGGAGGATTAAAATGGCCTAAGAGAGTGATCATTCTGCCCTCTTAGAAACATGGTGACTTTTCACACTTGTGTTAATATTACTCTGGATGTAAATCTACTTCCTAAACTGTGTGGGTATTCTTGAGAATGGTAGGACAGAACAGAGCCATCACCACCAAGAATAACCAAGAGTTTGGGCTGGTTTTAATTGAATATTTGTAGTAGGTAATAAAGCCCAGGATAACTGGGATGCTGTTTGTTTGGCTGAATTGGGTAAATCTGACAACACTCAAGTCAGCTTTGTACTGGAAAGCAGATGCTGTTGCCTGTATGGGATGGTGCTGGGATCTGTGGAAAGGGGAACCATGGCATGGAAGGGGCACCTGGTGCTTTGCTGTGAGCTCAGGAGGGCTTGGTTTACAGGGATGAGGGGATAGTTTATAGGGATCTGCAGCTTAAAGGAAAGAAATCTTTTCCATGCCTTTCCAGCCTCTTGCATAGGCCCTGTCTGTGTCTTCAGTCCTGGCACCGAATTCAACTGCCAGGCCTTTTCCCAAAAGCATTAGTGGAACAAATAACAGCTAAGTGCCCTTTAAGTCAGACCTGAGCTGCTAAATTTGTCTGTCCGAATTTTCCTGGAAGAATGGAAATTTACAGTAAATGCAGCCCGGAAAGCAGAAGTTTTATTCTCTCCTGCATTTCTGCACAGGTCAGCAGATAAAGCAGATACATTGTGCAAGCCTGGCAGCAGAGATGGTCTGTCTCAGAGGCATTTTATTAATTTTTCAGGAATATAAATCAAGATGATTTCATGTTGAATAAAGAATGAAATACTTTCTGCTCTCATTTCCGGACTCTCAGTAATCATTAAGGACAGTAAAAGGACTGCAGGGGAATTAGCTTTTTGACCCACTATTCACCACCAGTACATTCTGCCAACGGTGGGAATAGACCTAATGAGCAGTTGGCAAGTGGAAGATTTATGTACTTTCATCATAGGCAGATTTTGGAAGATTTTTAACTTTGTGGCCTGAGTGGAATCTTTGAGGCAGTTCCTAAGAAAACAGTAGGACTGGCTGTGGCACATGAGGAGATTTAATACCTGCAGAAGTGATGACCTTCCAGGTCTTGCTGTTGAGTTGCTGCTGAACTGAACATCATCTTGCACTGCCGTGCAATTCACGGGATCCCTTCTCCCCCTGCGGGGGCAGCAGAGATGAGATGAAACGAGAGGAGCAACAGCCTTTCAGAGCTGAGACAGGAGGAAAATGTAAATGCAGGTGATCAGATATATTCAACACATTCTGACTGCTCTTCATAACTCCCCAGTTCCAGACTCCTGAGTCTTCAAAGCACGTGTTTGCTGGACAATAGTTAGATTTGTTTCCTTGTTGTGGGTGCCAGCTGGAAACAACCTTCTGGGCTTGATCCCTGATCTGTCTTTGTGTAGGAAAAGGAGGAAGGGAAAGGTAAAAAGGAGCCAATGCTGCAGTTTGGAGTGTACCCCTGGCAGTGGATAAAAGCTGAGAACATTAAGCAACTTTAAGCTAATAGGAGAAATGTTTGGCAGTCCTGCTCCATCAGGGTCAGGTGTCTCAAGATTTAACACATGGGTATAATTCCTGTGCATAATCTGATGACCTGGCCCTCCTCCTCAAAGTGAAAATGTCTCATTTTGGAAAAGAACTATTTTTCCTGTTCTGCCTCAGCAGGGACTACTCAGTCTCCTGGTTAGTGGGAGGAATAGCAGGGCTCTTTGACTTGAATTCTTGTCAGAATAATGCTGTGCAACACCTGCAGAGACAGGTGGGACAGGAGCTGGGATCACATTAGAGGCTTCAAGGGCGGGCACAGCTTCCAAACTGGGGCACTTGGCCTTCAAATCCCTCAAAGGCAGAGTGCTCCACCTTAGAAGCAATAAGGGCTCTTAGTCCTCCAACATTCCAGTTGGTTGAATCAGAAAGGATGAAGTTATAAATAGTGGTAGTTCTGGGGTCTTACTGTTGTTGTCAGAGTGCAGTTTTCCCTTGGATATCCGAAGATGAATGCTGGCTTTCAGGTTTGTGAGAATTTGCTGTAGCTTCAAATGGAAGATTATTCTCCTGTCTGTTTTGGTTGTCTTTCTTCATCTTCATAATCTTTAACAAGTCTATGATTATTTATTTTACACCATCTCTCATCAAGAAGGGGTTCCTTTTATCAGAATCAGAATCTCCCCATGAAGCTTTTCCCCAGAAAAAAATTAAAGTTGGGTTTTTTCCTCTGTTAAGTGAGGGTAAGATAAGGAGGCAGAATGTAATTAAAACAGCTGAGGATGCTCAGCTCTTCCAGAAAAACCCCAGACTTTCCACTCTATTCTATAGGTGCTTAAGATTAAATATTTCATTAGCACCTGAGATGAAATTTAGGTATTTGTGCCTGAAAGCTTTAGCTAGAGTAAAAAACTGGCATTTTTTAGGAAACAGTAGTTGGATGATGCTGTGGAAATAGTGTCCCCTAAATACCGAGTCATGATTACTGTATGACTATTCCTGTTGGAGTTATGGTAAGACCTGACACATGTCACTTAAAAAGGATAAATTGATCTTTAGTCTGAGAATGTTTTATACTCTACCACAATAAAATTGGTCTGCAAAGGTAAAATGTATTCTCTTGAAGAATCTTGAGTGCCACTTCACTGAGATTCCAGAGTGTGGCCACTTTTCATCACCTGTGGTTTCTTTACCAGGATATTATATTAACATTAATGGGCTCAATCAGGTAATAGGGAATTCTTTGAGTTTCATTCAAAATAAAAAGCTATGAAATCCAAAGGTGAGCTTTATAAAGACCATATTGCCTCTCAGTCCAGGGAAGATCTGCTTGACTTGCTGGGAAATGGGAAATGTAGGACTTTCTCCTGAGACTGATCACAGTGCATTTGGTTTCTGAATTCAAAGCAAACCCATAAGGCAAGAGAAAATGCAGGGAATGACTGAAACAGCCTCAATGACTTGGCTAAATCACTTAAACCAACATTCCTCATTCATGTTAGAGCAAAACAATGTTACAGCTTGAGTTATAGTAGATTGCTGCTTAATAAGGGCAGAAGTTAGTCATCTCCTTTCAGCTGATTCCAGTTTAGCTTCCCCAGCTATAAAACCCTTATTAAAGAAAGTTTAGCAGCTGTACTGCTCTCTGAGGCATGAAAAATCTTGATTAAGGCCACCATCCTGGAGTCAATGGAGCTGAAACCTTGATATACTGGGACACAGGAAGGGCCCAAACCAGCTTTGTATTCCCCAGTGTCCTGCTGGTTGGTTTTGCCTCCCAAAAGCAGCTTTGCCAGACCTCCTGCCTGCCAGATAACATCGTGTTATCTGTGACCCTCTGCAAGGTTAAGAGCAGCAAGCTCTGAGCTGTGGGCACAGAGCAAAAGGGCAGGATTTTAAGCAACTTTCGAGGCTGAGCTCCTGGCATTCCTGCTTTGGGAAGAGAGGAGAAGATGGCCTGTAAGTTTTTAGACTTCAGGTGTTGGAATTGAGGAGCACGTTGGAGCTGCCAAGTGTGATTGCCATGAGGGCTCCAGGGAAAGTATTACTGAAATCACCACGGGACTGGAAGGTCATTAAAAATGTGAATGTGCAGTGATTAGTGATTGATACAAGTCAATTAGGTTGATGAGTCAAGTTCTACTGTGAATAACATCAAAGGAACAAAACCTAGCACAGAGCTGGAATGGTGGCTGCTACAGATACAATGGTATTGGAGTCATGGGATTGACTGAGTTTTGATTCCTGCATTTTTAATATTAATATTTTTTCTGTTTATTCTGGAGTATGATTCAATTATGTCTGAAAAGTGGGGAGACAGCTTTGCTTTTTGGTTTGACTCTGTTCTGTTTGTCAGTCCTTGTAACAAAGGAAATACATTTAATTTGTTTTATAATTTGTTTCCATTTTGCACAAAGTGTTATAAAAGACATTCCCACAGGTAATGAACTGCTGTAAATATTCTGATGAAAAGCATATCAAATATCTTTTGATTTCTTCATTGGTAAATGAAAATTTTTCTTGTATCTAATTATAAAATTTGAGATTAACTCTTGAAATGTTGAGATTAATCTGTAAAAGATTTCCTGAGTAGCACAAGCCTCTCTCTGTACCTCTCACTCATCAGCTGCTATTGCAAAATATCTCAGCCAGGGAAGAAGGGATGGGAGCTGGACCAATGCCACCTGAGCAAAACACTGATTGGGAGATTGCAGTCATAGATTCCAGAATCATGTAAAACCATTTTTTATGATTAATGAAGATTGGTTAATGAGTAACCGGCAAGGAACAGCTCGCACCTCTGTGTGTGGTTATTTAGATGTAATTGGCTTTATGAACTCACAAGGCTGTTGTATTTTATTTGGATAACCTTGCCTGATACACTAAAAATCACTCCAGTGTTTTTACAAGTTTGTTTCTTTTCTTATTAAGGCAGAAAGGCTGACTCATTGTTCTTAATCCATCTGTACACAGGCAGCCTCTGAAGTGCATGCCAGCATCCCTGTTCAGGGAAAGGGGCAGGGAGAATGAGACTGAGCATCAGTGGCAGCAAATTCAGGCTCCTGGTACCGTGCTGTGCATAAAAAAATAATTCTGATCTAAGTGCTAATTACAAATTGGCTGGTGTTTCAGTTTGCTGCCCTGGGGTCATGGTATAAAAGGTATAAAATTGCTTTTAGAGGGCATTCAGAAGTTGGATATTGGAATGAAGCACTGAGTTACAGAAGCTGAGTGCTGCCCCACCACTGCCCCATGCAAATATTAATTAATATTAAACATGACTGATCACAGAGAAGTTGAATTGGAACTGTAAACCAATCTGTTCAAGTGTTATGTGGTATGAAATAATTACATCCTCTTTGCATAAAAAGTATTGTTCTGTTTATGACAGACTGGAAAGTCTCTGAAGAGCCTCATGTCACCTGCAGTCACAGGTGTGTGATTTCCAGTCAGGGATATCCCCAGAAAAAGTAGACGGAAACCCAGAAGTTAAGGTACAAGATTTACTGGGAAAAGGAGCTGTAAGAAACAATACCTCTGTATTTGCTACTTTTGTTTCTTCTCTGCCCAGGGTTTGTATCTATTTAGGTGAGAAAAAGTAAGTTATTGTTTCAAAACCTGTTACTCAAAAGAATTTTGTGTGGAAGTGAGGCAGGTTTGGTGTTTCATCACAGAGGTTTCAGCTTCAGTCTGAATTTCACAACCTTTGCAGATATCTGGAAGACAGAAATAAAACTTAAAAACAAACATCCCCAAAAAGTTCTTGCAATAACAGAGCTCACATTGTGGGGGTTATCAAAATACTTAGAGTCAGGACTTTGAATATTGAAAAATTCCTTGCTTAAGACACTCAGACAGCAATTGATTTTTGCAGTCATCAGACTTCTCTACAACATTTTAAATTTTGTATCCAAACTCTTCAAACATGCAGAATAATAAAATCTTTTTGTAAGTTTTACTACTCAAGATACACTAATATTAGGCACTATCACCTCAAATAGACTTGCCTGCCTTAGACAAGCAAAGAGAAGCTGCAGCAGCCTGGGGTCACAGTGGCCTTAGGACTTTGAAATTTCTTGTTAGTATAAAATATAATTAACCCTTTTCCACTAGTATATTTAAGCTTTTTAGCTGACATCAGTAAACCAGGAACACTTTGGTTTAAGTGGGAAATGTGGCAAAATTAGTTTTAAAATTGTTAGGGAGTTGCTTTCTAAACACTATTTTCCTGTGCTAGAGAGATAGTAGGAACTAAAAAGGGAATTGATATTCTATTGGGATTCATCTGGGATAAATAAAAATACTAATTATTATTCTAAGAGCTGCAGCTGTCACTACCTCTCATGTAATAAATAGTGTTCATAAGAAACTTCTACCTTTAGGGTGAACCTGCAGGATGGGGGAAAACTGAGGGTAGGGGGGAAAGGTATGCCTAATTCAACCCACTAAAATATCCTGTGTCTCTTTAAATCTCTTAAAATGTCCTATATCTCTTAAAATAGAGACTTCTGTGGTAATGTATTTTTTGTAGACTAGGATGTGCAATCCCTTCCCCAAGGACTGCTTTTCATCTCTTTTCTTACACCCAGCTCCTACCAATAACTTTCCCTCATTCTGCAATCCAACTGATTTGGTCACCAGGCAGGTCCATCCTCCTGAGTGTAAATAATAGAATCACAAGGAGGATTCCATCCATCACTGATGTCTCCCCTGAGTTTGATAGATTGACTTCAGGGATTTTTTTTTTCCATTGCAGGAGATAAAGTCATTATATCTGAATAATTTGATGAGTGAAATGTTTTAGAAAGGTCTGTGCTTGAGGGCTCTCTTGGTTGTGGATTGGTACCTGCGTGGCATGAGCTGCATTTCCCTGATTTACTCCTCTTCCTCAGCAACACAGCCAAAGGTTTGAATGTGGGGGCAGGACAGTATAAATGCTGTGACTGTCATCTGCAATAATGCAGCTTGGCTGAAGAGAGCAGGTAATCTGTTAACACTGGTTTAACAGCCATTACCCACTGAGGCAGTGCCATCCTGCCCTCTGCACGGGGTGCCATGTGCTGCCTGGCTCGGATGAATGGTGCAATGAACCTACATTTTTGGAGCTCTCAGGCAGAGAATGGAGCTGGAAGCAGTTTCTGTCAGAACAGTGTGTGCAGGGCAGCTTGTTCTCAAGGGAGAAAGTCATCCCAAGAGAACCATTAATAAAAAAAACCTAAAGGAGAGTGGGGAGAAGAAAAGGCCCGGTTGAGGTCTGGTTAGATCTCTGGAGGGCTCTGCACTTACGTCCCTTCATGTCCCCCTGTAACAGGATGAGTGCCAGTGGTTATGCATCTGTGAAGGGCATATATGGCACAAAGAGCAGGAATTCCCTGGTGCCCTACAGGCATTCAGCACATGGTACTGGGAGTGCTGGGTTGTAGCCAGGAATGCCACAAGTCAGTCCTGTTAAGATGATGTTGTTCTTACAGCTCTTCTGGGAAAACCAGCATCAAGATTGCATTTTATTTCTCAGCAGCATCCCAGCACCTGTCACGAGGTGTCTGTGCTTATTGCCACGAGTTCAATTCTGAAGCAGGTACCAGATGGATGCTTTCAGATCTTAATTGAATCCACACCAGGCACACGTTCCTAGGGCAGAAATACAGCTTTGCAAGGAAAGCAAGTGCTGGAGGGGATCCTCCACTGAGTACAGGGTTAACAGGAAAGCAGGAAGCCTCGTTTATGTGTAGTACAGAAATTGCCAGAGCTGCAGAAATACTGTTTTTCTTTCAGTGATTAATGTGCTCAGTACAAGCGTGGCATCTGCTGCCAGCTTTCATTACCAAATCAGTGGAAACAAAGCCTCGTGGAAGGCAGCGTGTCTGGGGACAGCTCGAACAGGACTGAGCCGCTTTGGGTTTCAGCTGTTTTCTTTAGCACAACAGAGTGGAGCACTTTCTTGTTTACAGGGTAAACACAGGGGATTGAAGTGATCTGTGTAGCAAAAGGGAGCAATTGCCAACCCATAACATTGTGCAGAATGCAAAAATTCCGTGGCTGCTCCCTTGGGAGTTGTAGGCTACAATCATCCTGCGTGTTGGTTTCAGGGTAAATAACAGTTAAATCATCAGGACAGAAAATCTGCCAGTAAAACCTGGAATAAGGTATTAGTTAGTTCATTTCCCTTCCTTCATAATGCAAGTTTGGCAGACTCAGAGCTCAGTCCTCATATTGGTTGAGGAGAAGGGGTATTTCACAACACATTAATACAAGTGATGCATAAATGTAAGGCTGACAATGCAAATGAGCAGAGACTATTTCGAGCAATAATGTGGCTGTCTCTCAGACACATGGTAGCCTAGCAATCTCTTCATATTTGTAAAATAAATTTATTAATTCATAGTGGAAACACATCACAGAGTGACAGAAACATTTCAGTACTAGAACCAAGGCACAAACCCATCATGACGTGAGGGAGGTAACAGAGCAATCCCTGCAGGTTATATGATTAGGGACAAGGATGGCTTTGAGAATCTAAAATATTAGTTCTACAACCCAAGTACTCCATGCTTAATGGCAGAACAGAGAAACTGTACCTTCAACTGTACCTGAGAGCTGTGCTGAAACCAAGGAAACCTTCCCTATAAATGTGAGATAGGAGACCAATTCATGTGCCCTGCTGTTCCCATAAAATCAGCCTCTCCCAACTGGCCTCTCAGCAAAGAACAAAATCCCTCCAGATAGAAGAGAATAAGTGGGATTTCAACAGCCACAGAGGCTAAGCTAACATGCACCCAAAATGTGTATATATACACCAAATAGATGATATTAGTTTTACAGTTTTCCTGGATTTTGGTGCCTAGAACAGGCTGGGTACTCATGTACCTGACCTGGTCACACCCTGAGGAGAATTTCATGGTTCTGAGAACAGAACTTGGCCTTCAGTCGTGACAGTCACCATCCTATAACTGTCTTCACCATGTAAATGTGGTTATTTGCTAATGACCAGACAGCCCTCTGCATTTAATTGCATCACACTTTCCAATCTCATATCTCTGGTGACCGTGTTCCCTGTCTGCTGTGAGTCATCAGACCGCCTCAGGTATATCCAGCGTGTGCTGTGCACATTGATGCACCCAGAGGTGTGGCAAAGGCCAGGGTAGTTCAAGTAAAAGGAAATTGAGATGGGTTTTCAAAGAGAATGTACAAATACCTCAGTGTTTGACTGCCAGGGTGGTGATTAATGGCAAACTGGGAGATAAGAACACAAATCAGAGCGATTGCCGCTTGCTGTATCGTGAAGTAGATTCACCTCTGGTTTGAGCTGGCTTTTGGTGGTATGAACCAGGGTAGAGATAAGCAATTCCTGAATTCTGGGGGCTGGCAAGTTGTACACAGAGGCCACTGATCTCATGAGCTGAGATTTTCAGGCACTCTCTGAGGCCAATAAAAATGTTGCCCGTATCAGACATGGTGGTGAAAATTAAAATTAAAACATGGTCCATCCACAGTTGATCCTACTCATTTAATTGTACTTACTTGTGCTGGAAAGCTACTCTTGGTTTCCACACACATTCTGAGTCCAGGGAATATAGGAGTGACTGTCTTTAAACCCTGAACTCAAACAGTGGCAATGCGACCTGGCAGGCTCTGCAGGTGCAGTGTGTTATCAGAACTTGTCCAGCTTATACTTGAGCCAGGTGAAAGAGTTTAAGAAATTTGGAGCTTCTACCTCTTTCCCTTGTATTTATAAAATCCTTGTGTGCTTTGGTGCAACCTGCAGTTCCAGCTAAAAGCTGTAAAAGCTGCTGTGTTCCAGATCATAAATTGGGCTGAGGTGGCAGTGCTGTGTGATGAGGCTTGCACAATACCCACGCAGCTTATATCTGACTGGAGGCTCTGCTATTAATTCTTCACTTTCATGAGCACAGAATTAACTTCCTGTTCCTTTCAGCTCTCTGAAGAACACGTCCTGTTTTGTGACACAAGCACAAACCTTTCTAGGCAGAATAAAGTTCCTCGATGTGTAAGGCAGTGAAGCAAGATCATCCCTGAAATGGTTCTGCATTTCCCCACTCCCCAGTGCCTCACAGCTCTGGAAAATGAAATGAGTTCTGGCCTGAACCTTCCTGCTGTTATCTAACTCCCACTGTACTTCATGTCAATTATTAACATCAGCGATGATAGAAATCTTAAGACATGTTGGAAACAGGACTCCTACAGAAATTTGTTGATCTGTATTATTTTACCCTATTCTTTCAGAGCCCACCTCTCTTCATATCATTTTCCAATGTACTCTCACAATCAGAGTGTTTTGGCCTGAGTTGGCGCTTTCAGCCTTTGGAAGGCAGAGTGCAAAAACTGTTTGTTATCTCTTTCACCCACCAGCAAAAGATCTTGTTCATCCTATGCAAACCTTCTGTCTGAGTTAATTTTACCCAACAATAATACCAAAATGATTTTAACAGAAGGCAGAAGACATTACAAAATGACTTAGCTGAGCTCTCAGGTCAAGACATATATATATATATATACTAAGGAAGTCATGGAATGTAGAATGGTCTTCTTACTGTTGATGGCTTACTTAACGTTTTTTCAGGAAAGATCCTTTGATTTTTCCCAAGGTAACAAATGATGCAGTGTAAAGCCTGCTAACTGCCCACAAAGCCAGCAGTCCAGTCAAGGAAAGCTCGGGGTTGGGAGCAGGAGGTGCAGGTGGATGTACAGTGCAGGCACCTGGAAGGAAGCATGAAAACAAGGGGCTGATTTGGCTTTGTGCTACTCCCAGTGCAGGTTTGAAACAGGGCATCCTGAGGAGAAAACACTTTGCATTTTCCAGCTGGGAAGGCTGAATGTGTATCCAATCCTCGGGGAAATGGGAATCTTGGTACAGTACCTATGTTGGGGATGGAGGAAAATGTAATTAGAGATGTGTCTTTCTACTATTTCTTTTCAGAGGATACGGTTTTAAGCTTTACCATCTGGCAAGTGTCAAAGCAGATTTCCATCTCCTTTAACCTTCTCCAGGTTTGGGCTTTGGGGAAGAAATTCAGGGAGCCTCTTGACAACCTACCTTTGTCCAACATAAAATGGTCACACCCTGACTCTAGTTCAGGAGGAGTTTGGGAAGTGAAAGAAGTGCAGGGCTAAGCTCATGGCAGATTTCTCAGCAGGATAAACCAGTGGTGGGTAATGCCACCTCCGTTGTTTTTTGCTACCATGGTGGAATTCATGTGTGCAAACAGCATAATATGTACTCCTTTGTGTAGCTGAATATTGGTTATGTAGATGGACCAGTAGAGCACTGAGATCAGCCTGAAAAAAAGAAACTTTCCCAGCTGAAGTTTCCCCAGCTTCCTGGAGCCAGACCAGAAGAGCTGTTCTGGTGGTGCAGGTCTGAGCCAAGGATTTATTCTGAAGAGTCACGGTCTGTTATGTTTTCTGTTTTCCTTTCTCAGCTACAAAAAAAAAGCCTACCAGAAGTAATCCATAGATGTGAATGTGCTCATCCTTCTGTGCAAGGAAGCTGATCTGTGATCAGAACCTGATAGGAGTCAGCTAAATGTCAGTAAGGCTGCAGGTTGGGTCTGCATGGTCCATACTTTATAAGCAGCAGGAGCATTAAATAGTAGAGAATGAATCAGTGATCCAGGCGTGCAGAACTGCTACTTATAAATTCCTAGGAATTATGTAGCTGCAGAGCCCACTTGCATAGGTCAGCCATGAAAATATAGCTACTTTTTTAAGTCAGGTGTGTTTTATCTCTTTTCAGCTCTCAGGTGATTCAGTCCAGAAGCTTTTTTTTTTTGCATTTGCTTTATTTCACATCAAATCGCTGATGGAACGTGTGAAGAAACCTTGTAAATCAAGGGATTTCTAATTGGATTGTTATTTTAGGTGCAGAAGTCTTAAAACAGATTCCCCCAATAAAATTTAGGAGAGCAGGACAAATTCCTCCTCAGAAAGAGAAGAGGCAGTGCTGGGTTCTGATAGAGGAAATGAACCTGCAGATAGTCTGGATGGTGTGGTGTTTCACAGTGTGTTCTTTCATGTTCCCAGGCAGAACAGCCATAGATAATCTGCTGTAGTATCAAAACATACAGTGCTGACCACAAATAATCTGGAAAGATTTGATATATTTGGGAAGGATGTTATATGGGAGATCCTGACTATATGAGAAATGCTGTGAATTACCTCACTGGGCACTTTTCTGATGACAGCAGTAGTCCTTTGTGTTTCTGGTCAAATGCTCTCTCAGAAACAAACCCCAAAATACTAACAACAATAAAAATACCTGCAAAAAATCAGGAAGAAATTAGTTTTTATTTTGCAATGCTCTACATTTGGGAGTGAGAAAGATGTTGAGAAGCAGGAGTCATAGAAGAGCTGCTAGAGAGTTTCTCCTTAGTACACAGGATTTATGATGAAACTACTCACACCAGTTTAAAGAACAGTTACAGAAGGCATTATCCTGGAATGAGAGAGGGTTTAGTTTGGAAAATTCAACTGAAAAAAAGGAATTATCATAGTACATGAAGTACTGTGGGTTATGGAGTGATGTACCACTATCAAAGCACTTAGCTGACCTCGGACATCACCTTGGGAATTACAGCAGACACACTGCTTGGGTGAGATGAAAAGTATCCTGTGAAGACATATGGTATGTGTTATATTTCTATATTGTTTTATAGTTGTGGTATCAGTTCCATATAATAGCATGGCTGGATATTATCACCATTCTAAAATGACACACACACAAGATGTGTCTTGTTTGTCCTGGCCTGTTGCACAGTGATGGCAGAACTGGAGGCTGTACCTGCAGCTCATTCCCAAGTTTATTCCTCCTCCAAGTCTGCAAAACAATAACATTGCCATCCCTAACTCATTAGAGCTCAAAAAGGCACATGTGGGGACATGATGAATTTCCAGTAGATTTGGAGAAGTATTAAGGACAGTGACTTGGAGATTGTTCATGTGGAATTATTGTCTCTCATCTTTGCTCAAGGAAGGAGATTAACATGGGAACAACCAGAGAGAATTGTTAGTGAAATGATCAAGGAATTGGAAGATTTTGTCATAGCATGAAAGACAGAACCATGTTTAATTAAACAAAACACAAGCAGTGCAGGGGCCAACTGATAATGTTGACACAAGAACCAGAAGATATAAATCAGCTGAGAATAAAACTACAGTGGAATTTTTATATAAAGTCAGAGCAAATAAATTCTGGAATTGTCTTCCAAGAGAAGCAGTAAAAGTGAAAAAAATCTTTTAAGATGGCAGGATAAAATGATGCAGTGCCATGAAAGTCAACTGTACTCGGTTACAAGTGGGATCACCTTGCAGTCAGTATTCCTCTAATCCTAAATTTCTAATTGAAAGCAGGCAAGAATTTCATTATCCCAGAACTAGGCTGTTCCTTGCCCTGGATACAGGGCTACCACAGTTTTGAACAGGTTGCTCATAGTAGGTATTGGTTGAGCAAGAACTGCCACAGAAACTGCATCATCTGCTGCTGGGAGCCACGTGGTGCTCCGTGAACAGCAGCAAAGGGCAGCTGAGCTAATGATGCTGCCATGGACTTACCTTATCTTTTGCCTTTTTTTTTTTAATAATTAATGATTACAGCATTAATTCCATGCTGTCATTAGAGCCTGCTGTTATGTCAAGGCATTATTCCCTTCACTAAGGTGATTTTTGAAATTCCATGCTGCCCTCTTGAGGGTGCATAAGACATGTTTGGGGGTTGGGGTTTTTTATGCAGTTACTGTAAAGAAAAGGACTTTTTAATGATTTTTTTTTTCTTATGGAAATTAACAGCTTGGGCATGAGCATTTCAAAGCCTTCTACATGTTTAGGATGTCCCAAAAGGAACTGAGCATCCAAGTCCTTGCAAAGGACTTGATTTCTCCCCCTGAACTCCTCAGAAGATCTAGAGGATCATGTGCAGAAGTGCCAATGGCTGGGAGTAGAAACAGGGTTGCTTTCTCCCAAACATTGTTGTAGTTAGATTTGAATGCAGAAATAATGTGCAGAATGGGAAGAATCCTGATTCCAATGCTCAGGCATTGACCAGTCAGGAGACAGTCATGGTCCTGCTCCCCTGCACAGTGGGAAGGAGCACAGGGACTGACACACCCTCTGCTGCAGAGATCTGGCTGCCTGGTGGTTTCTCCCACCTGCACTGTCTCATCTGAAGTGATTTCTTAAGAGAACTAAATGTGTTTCTATATTGGCAAAACAGGAATTGCAAGTGGTTGGAGCAAGTGCTGTTAAGAGGGGGAAGACTGACAGAAATTGAGAGTTGGGGATAATTTTAGCATTAGAAAAGGAAAGTCCTGGAGTGGCTTTGTGTAATAATCTCTCTTAAATGATTTGTTTCACATGAGCCCAGCTGGACAGTGGTGGGAACAGGGTTAGGTGAAATGTTTTGCCCAATTGCTCATTTATCATTCATTGCTCTGGGAATCAATTCATAGCACAGTGTGTTCATCAGAGACAAACAGACTGGAACAGGAGAGGAAGGAGCTGGTTGGGTCCCACGTGTTCCTGTGCCACTGTAAGGCTTGGATTTGACAGGATAGGAGAAGACATTTTAGCCATCTGTCTTCTCTCCTTCTGCTGCACAGTGCTTATGCTAATCCAAGGGGTTCTTAGAGAAGATAAATGCCAGCAGCTCCAAGCAAGGGTGTGCTCGGAGTGGTTTCTGCTGGTGGAAAGTCTGATAGAGCTTCTGCAGCCTTGACCAGAGGCAAAGGTTCCCATTTGTCCATGCAGTTTTGAACATTTGCTGCCTGTCCCTCCTTCCAAGACTGAGCTTTGTCACCAGGAGTGGGATTCAGAGCCAGGGCAGTGTCTGGTGCAGCTCCTTTCAGCCTGTGCAGTGCTTGGCACACAACACTTGGCTGGCAGCGAGGTGGGAATGACTGCCAGGTGGAACAGCAATGCCAAAATGAATGTGAGCTTTGCTCCATGAATTTTCATTCCAGCTACTCCAACAGGAATCCTGGATTCCTGCAGTGCATCCCCAGACTGCCTGCCTTGACTAGAAACTTGTAATTGTGCTTCACTGAGCAAATATCTCTGAAATGACTGATGACAGTAAACGTCAAAACCATCCCCATTACAGGGATTAGAGTTATTAAATATAGAACAAGTGTGGATTCATAACATCATATAAAGAGAAAACCAATGTTCTCTTCTGGTACCTTCTACAATTCCTGAAAAATAGGCAATAGTCCATGTATTTATATTTCCAAGAGTAGTATAAATAGTCCTTAGCCAGTCTTTTTGTATGTGAAATTCCCAATCCCTCCATCCTGTACTTCCTCACACATATTTTCAAGAATTCTTATATTCTCTCTGTAATAATTGGCCCACAGAATGAGTAAACACCACTACAAATAAGCAAAAAGCCAAGGAAAAAAAGAGCTAGAAGTGTTTTACAGCTGACTATGAAAAATAACTCTATTTTCCACTGCTTGCCTGATGGAAAGCCAAACATTTCCTTTTAAATGATCAAATGCTTATTTCCAGATCAGGCTATACCTGGTAAGGCCTTCAACCAGGCAAAAAACTTCACAAAACAGCCAAACCCAAAAGCCTTCAAGAGGTTGACTGAATTATAAGTATGGAATAATGTATTTAGAAATAATTTGAAAAGCAGGTCTGCTGACATAAAAAGCATGAGTTTCTTCTTGAAAATTAATCCTATTTGCTGACACTGTTATTTTTCACAAACAAAGGTTTTCCATATGGAGAGAGCTCAGCTGAGGAGACTCTTTCCTTTCCCTAAAGTAGAACAGGTATGGCTTGTTCCTCAAGGCCATGTGACTCTTCAGCACTTTTCCTGCCTGATCTACCATCTCCTTTCACTTTTCTTGGTCCTGACTTCTTAGAGACCTGAAAACTGAAAATCTAAGGTGACTTCAGCAGATGATCTGGGCTTGTCGCATATTTTGGAGGTCTTATTGGTAGAAGTGTCTGCAGACACTGTGGGCTTGAAAGCTGCCAGTGTTACATTACTGGAACTTCTTATGTAACTGCTTTTATGGCTTTGTTTAAGATAAGATATTGGTATGTAGTAATCCTTATGGATTAGGGTAATTACTGGTATGTAATAATCCTTAGATAAGTGTAATTAATAACAATGTCAATGGAGCAATTCTTTTGTTTGGCTTCATTCTCCTCATGTAGACTCAAATTTCTGAAGTGGCACAACTTTGATCCTTTACACATAGACCTGAATCCTCTATTTTTGAAGCAGCTGAAACAAAAATTATGAAAGATGAAGTACATAGGAAATAAAATGTATTAAGTGTTCTCCCTGAATCTCTCATGGGCATCTTCCTAGTGAAGTAATGAAGGAAATTCCTAAGGACCTTAACCACCAGCAAAAGGTAGGAAAAACTAGAAGATATTTGAACGATCTGAAAAAAGTCCATCTTGGAGAGAAGTTTCTGCCTGTGCAGGTAATTAGAGAAGTTGCTGAGAAGATCCTGAGCAGAGAACTTGTCCTATGACTTGCCCTATGACACCGAGATGTGAGAGCAGTAGTTGTGAGTTTCCATATAATAAATACCCTGGACATAAATGTGCTGAAAAATTTGAAGTGTTGATTTACTCTGAAAATAACTGCAAACTGTACTTCCTTATCCATCAGATCCTCCTGATGTGCTTATTCAGTTATAACTTCTTACCCAAGGTGAAGGAAAAGGATTAGTTTAAGCACTTTAAAGGCACTGTTTGAAACAGAAAAGGTATTGAGTGTAAAAAGGGTATTAAAAAAGCTGATGCCTTTTCAGAACCTTGATAAAGACTGAATAGTTTTTACTCTTTTCTTCTAATTGACTCCCCATAAAATTTTCCCTCTGTGATTAGAAGTCAGACTTCACTCAGGTGTCCTGGAGGACATGTGTTGGTCCTCACGTTAACAAATATAGATGGCCATCTAACCATAGTGTTAAGTAAGCATTTGCAGTCATATAGATAATCTACCATACAACCTGACATATTCATTATTTAGACACAGATAATCCACCATACAACTTGGTATATTCACTATTTAGGCAAAATGGAACCTACTTACATAAAGATCAGATTATCAGCTAAAGGTTTTCTGAAGCACCAGGTTGTTCAAGCTTCATTATAAGTAAGATCCAAAGGCCTAAGTGTTCTGACAGCATGAGGGATTTCTCTTTGAACGTGTGGTTCAAATATTAGATCGTGATGAAACATCATCTGTATGTGACCTTCTGAAGGTTGTGATGTAGAAAAGACTTTGGGGCTGTTTTGGTAACAAGAGTATGACCAACAATGGCAAAACAGGGCAGACTGAACTCATAAACATTACATCAGACCTGTGCTGGAGATAACATGTTTACTAAACTCCTCCAAATGAGCTGATACCACGAGTCATCTCATTGTGATCAGCACTGGCATTATTTCCTGCTGAGACTGGCCTGCACACCGGTATATTATTGCTTGCCCAAAATATTGAACTTAGAAAGTGAAGCTGCCTTTATTTTGTGTAAATAAGCACAAGTGTTCCCTCCTGGAAGGACAAAAAGGTTGCCAGCAAATGCAAATAATGGAAAATGCCAGTATGATAAAGACATTCAGAGTTCATCTGTTTTTAAGGAAATCTGATTATTACATTGATAAGTGCAAAATGTATACCTTTCAGTCTTTTTAAGCAACATCATGTTCATATGTTGAATCCAGCAAAACTGGTCTTTGATGTTTAAATAGGTTCTCTTATCAGATGTGTCTTAAATTTTGGAAGTTCAAAACACACTAGACTTAGTACTCCATGAAATAGGATAGAACTTTGTTCAGGTTTTGTTGTGTGATGTTCTTTGTCTTCTCAGAGATCGCTTCATATTTTGGCAGCTTCCAAAAGCAAAGGAGAACAGTGTGGATTCCACTTCATTGGGAGGGTGGGATAAAAAAGGAAGTGCATAAATAAATGCGTCAAACTGGCTCAGAGCACTTGTCTGCCTTTCCAGAAGGAAGTAACTTGAACTGGTTAATGGTATTTTTATAAAAATTTGTAAGTACTAGAGGTGTTCCATAGATATTTAGACTAATTTTCAGCGGAGCCAGACTGTGCTGTTATGATCCTGTGTGGACCAGTGATGGGTCCCTGGGAACTCGTATAGCTTGGAAAATAAACCAGCAATATGTTGGAGAAGTTGCTCCAGTTGCTGAACATAAAAGGGTGAGTGTTTTGTATGGAGAAAAGTGTCCCTATCCCTTGCTTTGGCAGAGACAGCACATGGGTTAAATGCTCTTATTTGCCTTCATTTCTGTGGCTCAGTTGTGTTCACTGAGCCTCAGACACTCTGCATTAACACCAGTGACCCTTCCAATGTGCCTCTCCCTCACAAAGCCTTCGCAGCAAAACCGAGTGTTGGTTTTTGCCTGAAGAGTTAAAAACATATTTCATGTGTCAGGGCTCCAAAGGTGCTGCTGAACCAAATGACATTGAAATTGTGCTTCTGCTGAGATTTCTGTCCCACCTCCCTCCAATGCAGAGCACAGCAGCTCTGTGTGACAGCAGAACTGTGCTCTTATGCAGCAAAGTGAATGAATACTTGGTGTGAAGGCTCAGGTCAAAATAGTCGATGGTCTGGTGTGTGCAGAAGCTCCACTGGTACCTGATTAGGCAACACTGTGATATATAAGTGGAAACCTGAACACATACTCAGATTTATTCCCAATTCGATGGGGTCATTTTTAAAACCATTTGTTTTTAGGATCAGCATTATAAACATTTCTTGTGTGACAAGAAAACCCCATCTACACAGAGAGCAGATGACCTTTACCAGTAGTGTATGCTAAATATGTTAAATATTATAATTACTTTCAAATAAACATTAAAATATAAACCCCGTAAAATAAAAAAGGCAACATAAAAATTTTAATGACCTTGAAAGAAAATTAAGGTTATGTCTAATTTTGTATTACCTAATCCTTAGCACATTTCAGTATTTTCTTTGACTTAGGGGCTGCAAATTTAACCAAAGTTTCAGATGAATATCTATGAAATACCACTGAGCTAAAAGCAAGATAAATATTTTTATATCACAGAACAGAATTCTTCAGCATTTTTGGAAATGTCTCTGATAATCAGGAAATTTTCAAATTAATTTTAAAATGTTGTGAGCAAAATCTTGCCTTCCCTTCATGAGCCAGTTTAGATTTCTGTATCTATTTCTGCTTGAGGAGAACCATTTAAGAAAATACATTTGCCAGAATTGCTTGGAAGAAAGATGAGCTAAATTCAAATGTTTGAATTTGCCCTTAAATCCAAATCTGTGGCTCTCCTTGACGTTAACTTAGAGGAGAGCAGAGTTTAACCATGACCCCTTGCTATCTATTCTGCATATGTTGAGCAATTATATTTTTGTTTCCAGCTGTCATATGACTGTGACAAATGGAAGTGTGTGCTGTTTGTGTGAAACCAGAGCAACTACAGCCTGCCTGCAGTTACCTCCCTTCATCAGCAAAAAAAGGATTAATACAGAAAAAAAACCTTATTTTGCCTCACCTTCCTTTACTTCCTAATTACTATGAGTTTAAGAAAGGGAACTGGTTTGAACCAGCCTTATAAAATGCCTTATAAAGCATTACATTGCCAAAATCTTGTTTGGCAAAAGTTGTTAAGGAGGTTGTTCGATGTAATGAAAATATGCCACTTTTTTTGTTTCCCTCAGGGGTATAATTTCCATATTTATGGAATTTATGTACTTGCAATATAAAGACACCCCAATGGTCTTCCATGTTTCTAAACGTCAAATAATTGTTGCAATTCCCTTGCCTAGGTACAAAGTAGTATTTTTCACCAAAAAAAAACCCCTTTCCTTGTTAAAAGAATAGAAAAATAGCAACATCTTTTCTTTTTCCATTGCAACTAAGAATAATTACTGAGCAGAAATACAGGAGTATTGTCCTGGATTTAAAGTTGTTCCATATTGCATGTATATGACAATTAAGGTTGTATTTATCTGGCTGCTGTTAAGATTTGAAATCAGTTCTCCCTCTATTTTAAAGAAACAATGCGACAGTCTTGCAATAAATCCACTTGGTAGAAAGGCTTCACAACAACCACAATGAAGTTAAGTACTTGTAATATTACAAAACAACGCTGCAAAAAGGACATATGTCTTCTCCTAAGGTTCTCCCAGCTGACTGTTTGTCCAAAATTGAGTTAAAATATTTATAAAAGCAGTTGCATGCAGCTTCCAAAGGCACCAGTGTTCAATCTCCACATGGTTCTCATGGTGAACACTTTTAATTAGTCATACAGATACAACGGTGGCTTGAATTTGTCAGTCGTTACAACATCCATTTCTTTCCTTTAATTGAACTTTATCATTAATGCAATATATTTACATGGAGAATCCTGTCATAGTAGTACATCAATTTTTCAATTGCCAGATTTGCAGTTAATTCAGGCTTTGAGTTCTGCTCGACCTCATTGTTCCAAGTAAGAGAGTTTGTAACAATTGATCTGCACAGAATGGAAATGGGACAATCAGAAAGCTAAATTGCAGAACCAACAACAGAGGAAAATCAGAGAGGCAATTTTGGGTGTTTTGGAAGGTTCAATGTGCTACCAAGGCCCCCTTTCCAAAAAGCCCCACCGGCATTTCCCACAGTGCCAAGATCGGTCATGATTTCTTATTAATCAGAGTAAATCTGGAGAACGTCATCTGCACATTTACAGATCAAAATCCTTCAGTAACTGAAAAGAAAATGAAAATCTTCCATTTGAGAAATCTTGTGGCTTTCTTTTCATGTTTTCCTACACTGAGACGAGACAAACTGTGTTCACTACCCTGGGGAAACACCTCTCCCATTATTCCAACTCTAATACACCTTCTGCAACTGCCACTTCACCTGTGAGAGATTTTGGTATTTCTTGTGACAAATTAGGCCTCATAAAGTAGGAAGAGGAAGAAAAAGAAAATATCTTTAAAGATCATCTAGAAATTGATTCTTTCACTCGGTGGAAAACGAGACTGAAAAATGAATTGAATGAGCTTTTAAGGTGTTTTTAAACAAGAGGATGGATTTCAAGAAGAAATTAAATAATGAGCAGATGTAGATCAGTATTTCTGTAAATAAAAATTCACTTCTTGTTTCTAGGTACGTGACTTAAGGTTGAAGAGCATTTTCCAGCTACCTGTCTTGTGCATTGCTAAAATATAAAAGTAAGTAAAAACAACTTAATTACATACATATCTTCATGCATTAAGAAATATTTATTAGATAGAACACAAAATGTGCATAACTCTCCCCCAAAAAAATGTTTACTAGTAATTTCCTGATCTATCCCTCAAATGCCAGAGTGGCACTGCTAAATCCCAGAATTACAAGTACTAATAAAATTATTTTCTCACCCCTCTCCCCATCTTTCCCATGATTATCTAGATTTAATGCACTCATTAGATGCAAATAGTTGATCGCATCAGCAATATGTACCCATGAAAATTATTTGTACGAAACAATTCTATTTGAAAATGCCTTAAAATTAACCCCCCTGACTGATCCTCTATGCTCCTATCCACAATTCTGGTTGAAATAACTTTCCCCACCGATTCAGCCAGGAAAATGATATTAAAATACCGTCTGATCACCTGTGCCAGTGCATGATGCTATCCCAAGAATCAGGGCTTTCTCAGAGTGAGCTTGGTGGATCTCTGCGCTGGCATTTATAAAATGCAATAAAAAATGACAGAAAAGCCCAAATGCCAATCTATTTTAAAATGTAATATTAGCATTGTCAACATGGAAGACTTTATTTAAAATATTCGGGAGAGTGTCGTTTGTTTCGGGGAATGCAGGAAAAAGTTTCAACAACTAACACACCGTGTTTCTTTGCAAAATAGCCCCGTGCTTGATGCTGAAGCTGGAATGGTTTTTGCCCACTGGTATCTACATTCTTGTAAAAGAAGGTCATTAGCTGCTCCTTTTGGATTACCTGCCTTTGTCTTCATACAAGTCAAACAATAAATAAAGGCAGTCTGTTAATATAGATTAGAGGTTAAACTGTTAGTTATTGTCACCTTTTATGGAGAGATCCTATAAAGGCTCTTATTGACCTTCTCTGCCTACAAAATAAGAGGCAGATTATTTATCCCAAGCAATCCATTTGCAATGAAAAAGGAATACAACCTTCCTGAAGAGTCACACAGCAACTGAGCTGCAGTGATAAATCCTGGTGAGTAAGAGTTCCTGAATGAAAGTGCGTCACAAATTCACATCAGGTTATGTCTCTGAGCCTGTGAGATGAGGAAAGAGCTGAGAAACATCAGATTTCCACCTGCTGTTTTTGAGGTTTTCTTCTAAATATCTAGGATTTGATTAGAGCTGAGCATGAGTAAAGTACAGAGCACATTCTCATTCCTTTGAGTTTATGTAGTACAGAGAGCTACAAAAATAAACAACAACAAAAAAATGAGCACTCTCTTTCATGTGTTCCTGTAAATAGAAGCAGCTGAAGAAAAACCAGTGTAACAGCCACCCACTTACTGTGCCTTAATCTCATTAACAGCATCCCCTTAAATTGGTTTTTGGTGGTGCTTCTGTCGTGTGAATCAGAACACACCTCAGAAATAGCTCTGCAAGGGTTGTTATAACCTTGAAACCATGAAAGTACCCCCTGAATGCAGAGTGTGGAAGATTCCTGTTACAGTGGATGGAGACTCCTCATCTGAGCATCCTGAATTGAGAGGATGTCAGAAATCCAGACTAAGCCCCCCATAATGGTAAAAATGGAGAGGAGAGAAAGAAAGGGAAGATCTCATAATTTTTTTTCTTTCTTATGGAGCAGCCACAGCCTTCTGCTTCCTCACCCAATCAGTCTTCCAGGCCCAGGCCTGACCAAATTGGGACTAGTAAAAAGCTTGAAGAGCCACTTCCTTCCGCAGCCCTTCCACTCTGCCCAGTTGGCACCTCAGCTGTGGCCACACCACAGAGTTACAGGCAGAAGGAAACGAGCCATAATGACCTTTGGAGAAGAAATTCTATCCACCCAAGATATGACCTTTTTTTCCCATCCCAAGTTAAATATGTGGGAAGATGCTCAGACAAGGCAACAAAGAAATCTTAGAGGCAGCTGGGTGAGTTCTGGTTGTAGAGCTGCACATCCCAGTAAAAGCAGAGTAGGGAGGGGAGTGCTCCACACCAGGCTGGAGGTATGTTAGAAGCTACTGGCAAACATTGCACCTGCATTATGGCTTTGGAAAGGATTCCACAGCTGCCTGGTCCCCTCACTGTGGAGACCTAAACAGCCTGCAGGACACTGGTTGGTTGCCCAGACTAATAGAGGTAAGAGGACAGTCATTTGACTTCTTGCATCTTCCTTGTTTCAAAAGCAAAATGGTTAGAAAGATTAAAATATTTCGAATGGGTGAAGAAATAAGGTCAAAGTTCTTTTCCTAGCTGATGTGTGGGCAAGTGCCCCTGAATTCTGCTGTGTTTAACTCCTGCTGTTTAACCACTACAGCTGAACTGTGTTTAACTACTGTTTTTAACTCTGGTTAGTTAAAAATACTCATTTTTTCTTCAGAGTAAACCTCAGATCCTCCAATTCATTAAATAAGACACACAGAGGAGTAAGTCCTTATATAATGTTTTCTTAGAAATATGTTTACAAAAATATAGGAAAACCAGCCAGGAAACATCATGAGGAAAGGAAGAAATTGTAGTTTAAAAATAAGAGAACCATGTTTTCCAGAAACTTCTGAAATTTTAGGAGGAAACTCTTCTCTGTGAGGGTGTGGAGGCCCTGGCACAGGTTGCACACAGAAGCTGTGGCTGCCCCATCCCTGAAGTGTCCAAGGCCAGGTTGGACAGGGCTTGGAGCAATCTGGGCTAGTGGAAGGTGTCCCTGCCCATGGCAGGGGGATGGAAGAAGATGAGCTTTAAGGTCCTTTCTAACCCAAACCATTCCATGACTCATTCTAAGTTCTCAGGATAATTTTTATCTGGAACAAAGAACTGCTGTAAAGGAGAGCAGCTTGGACCTGATTGCACTACACACAACCCTGGAGATAACGTAAGGTAAGAAATGGGAGATAAGACTTCAGCTCCATGACAGCATTGTACTGGTGTGCTCCTGCTGACAACCTTGTTCCACCTGAAGGTTTGTTAAGGTTGATGGTGTTGCTCTCCTTGAAGCATGTCCTCTAATGGACATTTCTAATGGAAAAATCATCTACACACTGGCCAAGTTTCAGCAGTCGCCAAGCATTTTGTTTTCTCACAGATCGTTATTAGAAGTGCCTTCCTTTTCATTTTTCTGCCTTCTTAGAGAATCCCTCATTTGGATGACCAAAGTTTTCCTTTTTTTACTTCTTAATCTTGGGAAAGACCAACATCTCCACAGGAATTTTGTTCATGATAGCACACTGCTTCAGGCTTGTCCTTGCTCTTGTTTTCAGACTCCCTAAAGCAGAATCTGCTGAATATCTCCACATTTTGTTCTTCTTTAGCATGCAAAGGATTTGTTACTTCCCTGCATACCACACCTAAACTTTAAACTGAATCCTGTCTCCAGACACCTTCCAGTGTCCCCTCAATTTCTGGGCAGTAAATCCTTTATATATTTCATCCTTTGTATACACACCTCTATTTCCCTCTGAAATATCCAAGCATTTGTGAATAAGTAAATTCCACCTCATTTTTCAAAAACATATCTTAATTTAGTAAATTTGTGAGTCCTGGACCCGACAAGATGTTGACTGAGGAATAAAATAAGGCAGAAATACGTTAATGAAAGTGATTACCTTCATCTGAAAGTGGCAAAAGATGTGTATGTGGTTCCAAGTTTCATGTTAAACGGATGATTTGCACAATAACTTTTTTTTTTTAGTGTAGAACAGGTGCTGAGGGACATTTAGTGACACAGTGCCCCTTGCTGGGAGCCGTGGGTTACTGTTCCCGATTGCAGCCGTGTGGGGAGCTCGTGAGATCATTTTCTCATTTAATGACCCCATTCCGGGGAAATATTAAATGCATTAGTGCTAACAATAAACACAATGGAATTATTTTAGTACTGGCTGTATCAAAACAGGCGGATAGGATTGGGAATGAAAGGAAATAATGTTGTAAGTGAGGTTTTGATACGCGAGGTTAGATCTGATGAGGTGTAAATGTGTCAAAATGAGTCTCAAATGGCAATCTGGGCTTCTGTCCCGACTGTGCCGTGAGAATCCAGGCTGCTTGTCCCACCAGCTCCCCCACCCCACCCGCTGTATCCCTGGGATTCAGGAACTACACTGAGTTATTCTCAGCTTGCAAATCATATAAGGACACTGCAGTGAAAATCTTGCTTGAGGTAATTCACCTCTGAGTGATGCAAAAAATAAAGAATCCATGGTCACGTGTTTGCATGCTGGTTTTGCAGGGAACAAAAAAATTATTAATGTACAAAGAGCTGACAGGATTCTAAATTTAAGGGGCAGATTTTTGGGTGTGGAAATATGCTCTTGATATAGTTCATTTCAGGTGGTGACCTTGCTTTAAAGTAGGCTTCATTTTGCCTTAAGTAGTTTGGATTAATTGGTATAAGGAAGCTTGGAAAGTGTAGTTAGCTTCTGCTGCTGCCATAAAAGACAATACCTACCTCTCATTCTTCCCTTTTTTCTTTGTTAAGGACACAGAGGGAATAATCACTATTGTGAGCATGAAAAAAAAAAAAAAAGGGCAGAACATTGGAATAAATTGATTGCTTTCCTTACATAGGAACACAATCCCTGAAAAATTTTAAATTTTGCCTCGAAATCCCTGGAAAAGTTTAAATACATAAATCAGATTATCCCATTTTCTTTCCTGTGTTAGAATCACAGTGAGCCAAAGTGCAATACTCATGTTTCTGGAACAAATTCTCATTGTTTGAATAGTTATCCACATCAGAGTGCTGGAGTGAATAATGTCAGATACATCCAACCAACAACTGAACAACTCATTTACTGCTCACACCATTAAGGTTTGGAAAATGAATAGGAACAACAGAATTGCTAATTGTTAATTATCTTAGTACTCAGACTGATCCCTACAAACCTGATTCAATAGGTTGTTAATAGGCCTATTAATCAGGTTAACGTTCACAGCACGAACTGTTTGCACTGTCCCAAAATTTTAAGCACCTGACAGGTGTACAGAGCTTTATTTGAAGCGACTGAAGGTCCCTTTTCCAGCTGCTGGATCCTGCATCCCTGGATTACCAGTGGCTCACTCACAGTCAAACTCCACCTCACACTGGAGTACATTGGGAGGTGCAAATTTAAATGTCCTCTGCATCAGCTGTAATATTTCACCTGCTCCTGTTCAGGTTGCCTATCTGCAGCCAAGCAAAGTCAAATTCAGGGAGCTTTTAAACCCCAAATTTGAACTTATGTATTCCAAGAGCTCTAGAGCTGCGCTACGTGGAATATTAAAGATGCTTTGCTGCTGCCAGTTCTGCTACCCAGCAGCAAGGAAAGAGGGATTTAATCAACTGAGAGTGCCTGGGCAAAGTGGTAAATCCTGCAACACTTCTCATCAATGGGCAGTGCCAGTCTGATTAGGCACAGCAGACTCTACAGCCAAGGCATTTAAAATGTATTTTAGTGCACCAACAGTTGCCAACAAATCCTTGCTAATGTGATCAGAGTTCTAACGAATAATGACACCAAAGCTGCTGCTGGAAGCTTTTCCAAAAAGTGACCTAGGCCATGTTACCCAGCAATGTTCACCTGCTGGGAGAAACTGTTAAGAAAAAAGCAATAAGACAACCTTGCATGAATCATTTAGGTGAAGTAAATTGACTGTATTTTGGAATAACTACAGAATTGTATTTGTGAATATTTTTCTGGCACTTATAGGGTTTCTTTTCTGGTTGTATAATTATCAAAACCAAACTTATAATGGTTAGAAGATGGACTTCTTAAGGGGAGACCCAACTAGTAGGTAATTAAACATTGAATATTAGAGAGTTGATGAATTTTTGCTTCACCAAATGTTGATTTACAGGAGGGGCTAGGATTTTTAATATATACTCAACACACATTCTTCTGATGAGGTGTGATGATTAAAACAAGTCAGACTAGGCTTTTACATTTCTAAATTCCTTTCTTTACTGGTTTTTATATTTTTCTGAAACATTTGCATTGGAAGTTCTTGCTAGAGGAGAAAGCTATAAAAAGCAGCAACTGGAGCAATATAACCTGGTGCTCTAAAAAGCTTGGGCAGTAAAATGTCATCGTTTCTCCAGAAAATAAATGTTCTATGACTTTCAGTGGAGGCCCACTGTTACCTGTAAGTAATAAGGTGGAGTCAGGAGAGAATGTGGTGCTGAAAGGAGATAAAGTGATGAGCACAGAGCAGGCTCTGAAATGATCCTAAAGTTCAGTCATCACTTGTTGGTATCAGCCAAGGTAGCAAAGATCACAAGTTATCAACATGTGATAAGGCATAAAAATTATTTATATGTATTACTAAGGGATATGTACCAGAATAAAGGAATTATTTAAGGAGAGCCCTTTTATTCTGTGATACTTGTTCTCCCTCCTTTCTGTCTTCCTTGATTTTAGGGACACACACAGATTTTAAGTGTCCAGTTGCTGGAATGACAAAGTACTTCAGCCTTTAAAGGCCAAAATCTTTGCTGTATTCAAATCCTCTCTAACACAAAGCTAAAAAAGGAAAATCTTGCACTTCTGATTGAACACCATTTTTGTGCTCTCGTGGATTTAGTTCAGGGACAGCTCCTCAGGATCCCTCTGGGTCTGTTTTTGGAGGCAAAGCCCAGGCTGAAGTTTGGGACCCGTTCTGAGTCCAGGACTCCACTCAGAGACAGGAACTTGTTTCCCTAATTCTTCAAGTCAAGAGATTTTGTGGTTTCTTGGACCATCTCTTCATTCAAACACTGGCTTTTTTGGCCTCTTTCTCTCACCTGTGTGAGAACAAGATAGGACAAAAAACTGGTGAAATACAAAGAAAGGGGTGATGGTACAGCCAGGGACGTGGAAAATCGAATCTGAGGCACAGCAACCTCTGCAGTTCCATAACTGAAACCTGCATTACAACCACAAACAAGGAGCCTGACAGCAGTGAACAGTTTAATTTGCAGCTGCTCATTTTTCTTAAAATTCCCCTTGCAAGATTGTGAAGTCAAAAGTAAATATCTCTGTGCAACACTAATTCAGATGAAAATTACAGGAGGGACTTTGAGAATCAAATATTGAGACAATTTTGTGCAAAAAAGATAAATATTTACACAGGTAAAGAAGTTTTTAGTTTCATAGATTCTTTATTTGGTGTTAAGACTCCCAGTAGCAGAAAACTTGCAATATTATGCATAAATTGGCAATTAATGTCAGAACATTCTTACTATATCCATTTTACTTAATTTCAGTATATCTCATTTAACTTCAGAAGGAAATTTATAATGATTTACGTGTCCCAGACGTGTCAAAAGAGATATTAAGCAGTATTAGGTGTTAAGAAATAATCTGCTTTATTTTCATTCCTTCTGAGGACTGTGCAGGGGAATAATGTGAATGGATTAGGAAATGGGTGTAATACCTGTCAAGTAATGTTATCTGTGAATGTCTATGAATTCTCCAAAGTTAAACTAACTGTTTTACATCAAATCCCTCAAGTTCTTAAGGAAGAAAGGATCAAAAATAACCTTCTGATAAATTAGCTTGCAAAGATCCACCTTCAGTGGGCCATTTTTATTTCCTTGGTGTATCCAGTGCTTTGTAAATGTGTTGTTTCTGGCTGAGCCCACCATTCCTTGCAGGAAGGATGTTTTTGCATCCTGAGATGTTTGTGCTGTGCTCTCTGCAAGGCTGACTGACCTTGTCCAAGGATTGTTGTAAGTGAGTGAGGTAATTTTGGGAAGCAAGACCTGTCTGGTTGTCATATAGAGCAAACAGAGCACCCTTGTATTTCAGGATTTTGTCACACTTGTAGAAGTTATACCTGTGATGCCAAAGGAGAAAGCCTCAACAAGTGAGCTTATGAAGGCCCAGGACATGGTCTTGTCTCCTGCTGAGGGGTCACTGAAGCATCTGCTGGTCTGGAATAGAATATTCTACTTGCAAGTGTTTATATAATATGCAGTTCTGCACAGAACCCAGCCAGTCTGGATTTTAGACTATCTGTGACGAGGGTAGTAGGTGCAGTGTATAAGTAAGTATTAATTACTTCTGGATTTGCTGAAACCCAAGAAAAACCTTCATGGAACCTTTTATTGATGTCACTCTGTAGTGACTCTGGTAGAATCCAACAGAAAACCTTTTTTGTGAGTTTACTGGAGTCACCACACAGCTGACACAGTCCCAGAGGGGCAGTTGGCATTACCTGCTGATGACTGGAATTTGCTTCTTCTCCTGCTGGAATGATATGCAGGTACATCATGTGCAGGGGAAAAAGGAGGTGAGGGCACTGAAGGGGTGCCTGGGTTGACAGGGTGAGTGTGTTGCCAGTGTTACTAACTCTGGACAGCTTTATTCCACATTCTGCTTGGTAAAATTGATACATGGTGTTATTCCCTCTTCATACCATTTGAAACTGTTAGGATAGACTAAAGTCAATCTGAGCAGGACAGCCCCTGAAAAGAATATAATTTTAACATTATTTTTAAGTTCTTAGCTATAAACCAAGTTTGGTGGAGGAAGGGGGAGAAAGACCTCACTTCCCATTTTTGAAAACATAAAATCATAGAATTGTCTGGGTGGGAAAAGACCTCAAAGATTATCAAGTCCACCACTAAACCGAGTCCCCAACATATCTGTTAAAGCCCTCTAAGGGCAGTGACAGGTGTTAGTTTTTGATGCCAAGTAGCTGCACAAAGTGATCACAGCTAATAACTCATTAACTTAGGTCTCAGTTATTCCAGGGCAGTCTTGTTCAGTTTTGAGAGACTCTCAAACTCCAGTTGAAATAACTGGTTTCACACAACCTCTCTTCAGTGCTAAAAGGATCTGATCCAATGCCAGTATTCCGGTTGACTTCTTTGTTTCAGAACTTATTGTGACTTCAGGAACAGGGCAGCTCCTCCAGGGGCACACCTGGCAGGGTCTGTGCAGGCACGGGCACAGCCAGGATACGGGAACAGGAGATTTCCCACAGCAGAAATGCAAAAGCTGCAATCAAAGACAGTGTCAGTAAGGGGAGACCCAGCTCTCTCAGCTGTCACTGTGGTGAACAGCAAGGGAAAGGCTTCCTTTGGGGCTGTTGGACTGAGCCTGAATTCCCTGCCGTGGGTGGCACTGGGAGGGACCAGCACTGACAGCTCAGAGTGGGAGCAGCTCCTGTGGCTGTGTCTGCCTTCCTCTGCTGCAGCCTCCCCCAGCATGACAGGATAAGCCAATACAAGATGCTATTAAGGCAGTGGCATTAATTATCTGACATCTATTACATACTTGTCATGTTCCCGTTTGGACTAAACCAGCAGCCTTTTCAGCGAGCACGAGGCTGCTTTGCTCTCGACTTTGCCTAACACAGCGTGGCTGTGGGAAGGAGGGCATCTAGTGGCTTCTCTCTTGCTCTCTGTTCTGCCACTCCAGCTTTCAGATTTGAATACTGACAGTGGAATTTGGGACACAATTCTATTTGTATAGTATGAACACTGTTGCAAAAATTAAGGGTTTTGGTTTTGTTTTTTTTTTTTTAATTCTGGAAAGCCATTTCATGAGTTAATCAAAAAGCAGCCTTCTGATAAAGCAAGAAAAGTAATCAAGTCTGTAATTTCACAATGATAATAACATTTCCCAGAGCAGAACACAACTCTTTTGTTCAATTCTCATTTCTGTACCCCCATTGCTGATAGTGTGTTTTGTGTAGTAATGTATGCAAGCCGGCAAATGAAAAATAATGTAGATAATTACAACAGAGGCAGCTAATAGAAACTGTGATATCTACATCTTGTCTCTAACCATTACAGTTTATAGTGTTAAATGAATTTAAATTAGGAAGGGATAATTTGCTGTGTAGCAAATGATAAACTTGACTTGCTGATAGAAACACTCTCCCTTCTATCTCCCTGTAGCATTTCAGGCACTGGGCTGTTACTGCTGTGAAAAGCCAGGAAGATAAAACAGCAGTGGGGAAATATCTATAAAACCAGAGCTATTAAGTAATGCCATCTCAATCAAAAGGGCTCAGCATTTTCCAAGAGGCAATCTGGAATCACTGGCAGGATCTGGAGACAATTTCACAATTCCTTGCTCTCTGAACTCGTTTTTCCTGGGTGGATGAGCAAAATCTTCCTGAATGGCATTTGGTGTGTGACAGGATGCGGGGAAGAAGATGTGAGTGCAGTTAAGAGCCAGAAATAGGTATAATTCTGTGGCTCTGGGTAGATGCTGATGGACTAAATGTTCACAGTTATTTTAAGTCCTGTGTCATTGCAGTGGTTTTACTATCAGTGGGAAAACGATGGCATCAGAAATTGCTTTTATTGTGAAATCCAAGAAGCATGAGGAATTTCTAAATGCTTCTTGAACATCTTCCACTCAGCTCGTGACTGGATCTGAATTTCACTTTAAACACCCCTGCAATAACAGGTGTGTTTCCAATTCCATTGGCTCCGACTTCGCCTGCCAAGCTTTCATCAGTCTTCATCCCTTTCCATGACAAGTGGACCATGAAGAAAGCAAAAATATCAGGGAAACTCCCAAAGTTCCACTAAGGATAACATTTATGATTAATTTCCCGAATTATCCCACCAGAACTTAATTGATATTTACTGTTCTTCTTCTTAAAAATTCACCACCCAGTTATCTGACTTCACTAAAAAAACTGAACACCACAAATGTTATAATGTGCAAATATGCCTTTATCTTTGCATGAAAGTTATTCCTACCAGCTAACCAGTTTCCACACACAATTCCATCTGTATTAGCATTATACAGGCACTTAGCAATATTCAGTATTCAGTTCAATATTCACTCAACAATGACAAAAGTCAGTTATTGAATATTCACATCTTTAACATGTCATAAAATTAACTTAAATAATACATTTAATAAAAGTTATAGTTTAAAACCTATTACTACATAAAAGAGCTTTCCAGATTACCAAGTGGAGTCCTTCCAGAGTATCTACAAGGCAGAAGTTTATGCTGTTTATTGCTTACAAATAATTTTCAGAAATACATTTTAGAGCACCAGGAAGCCCCTTGCAGGTTCGGTGTTGGGATTTAAACTGCCCCTGCCAACGAGAGGAAGACAAGAACATCTGAGATGTTAAAACCTGGTGCTCTGGGAGCTCCAGAAACACAGCACTGAGCAGGAAAATATTGAGTGGGTAAGTGAGAGAAGGAAACGGGGCTCTTTTTTATCTTCCACTCAGGGAAGGTGCCCAGTTCTCTGCCCTCTGCAGGAGCAGCAGTGTTGCTGTTCAGGGTGCGCTGCAATGAAACTCAGTATCTCAAACTGCCAGCAATGATGGGTGTCCGAGCCTGACACCCTCTGCCCACAGCAATCAGCAGCCCCAAGTGTGCAGATGAGCCCTTGCTAAACTAAGGGGAGGATTTTGCACAGGCTCGACAGTATTTAGGGTTTTTTGTATCAGTGCTTAATTAGCTCTCGGCAGCGAAAGGCTACGATTGCTTTCATTCTGTAGGTGCGATAAGAGTGATTAATATTGTCCTCGTCAAGTCTTATTTAAAGAGTCTCAGCAGAGTATTACATGCTGTTAACAGTGTACCGTGATGTGTTGCAATGTAACATTGTGTGTTGTGTAATTTCCGACGTTTTCCGGCTGAAAACTCCCCAAGCGAAGGGGTTTCACTGGTTATGCTGTGTCACAAATCAGCATTTTAACCCAGGGTTTACTCTTCCCGTTTCATGAGCGTGTATTAAGGCAAGTCCATTTCTTAGCAATCTTTTCTACCTGTCACTCTTTGTCTCAACCTGGATTGTAACTTTTAAAGACAAAGTCTGCCTTTTGCTTTACTCTCTCGTACCATGATCCGGTCAGGCTTTTTTTTTGGCCATCAGCATTTACCAGTTTTCATTGCCCCAAGTCCAGCCTGTGCTCTAAGGCTTATGAAATGCATTATTTTATCAGAAAAAACCTGTCACATGTCAAGGATGAGTGACTTCTGTGTGTATTGGTTTGGTTTCTGCTTGACTTTCCCTGCAATCTGGATGAACAGTTTTTACACTCAGGTAATGGTAAAAAATCAGTTTCTCTTTTGTCAGAGCTTTTCATGAGAGAGTTTAATAACACGCCTTGAAATTTTAAACTCTCCTATTAGACCCACTAGGACAGTTTTTATGAAAGATAAAATTTTCAAGGTAACATCAAATGGTAATATTCTCAGTAAAAGTTTATACAGCACTTGGGGACATGGTTTAGGGGGGATTATGGGGGTGCTGGGTTGATGGTTGGATTAGGTGATCCTGGAGGTCTCTTCCAACCTTGATGATCTTGTCATTTCCTTATATCTCATCTCCCGTTACTGCTGTGTTGTAAATATGACTTCCTTAAAAGACAGACTCTATTAATGTTTATTAATAGATCAATTAACTTTATTAATGTTTATTAATAGATATTAAAATATTGTTTGACTTTGAAGTCAGTAGATTTTTTTTCCTACTTCCCTTTAGAGTATTTTCTTTAAAACATCTTTGTAACCATAAGATACAATACAAGATTGTCTTTCTACTTCATCTGCGATTATACAGGAAAATAATCTTGCATATCCTTTGTTTTGAACCCCTCCTGTTCACTGGCTGTGTATTTAACTGTTTTATTTTGCCTGAAATCGTAGTCAGAGTAATTTTGCTGCAGAGCTGAGGAAGGTGCCCCTGTAAAGTGATCTGCCGTGTTTTGGTCGCCTGCAGGACTTGCTGGTTCACATCACAATCCCAATTTCACATCCTCAAATACGTTCCTAGTCTTCCCAATCTTTTCTCCTCCTTAGAGGGCAGGGTTGGCAGTGATTCTGTCTTTATCTGACGTCCATAAAGGTGCCTGAGCAGCTCCATTTCCCATAACCGAGCGTGTTCTCTGAAAGCCTCTGGGCACAGAGCTGTTTGTTGGAGCAGCCTGTGATTAAAGGGAGGTACAATCAGCTTCACCTCTGTGTATCTTTGCACATAAACCTGGGGGTTTATTTCAGGCAAAGCTGAAACTGCAGCTCATAACCGACAGGCTGATATGAAATTGTTGGCAGAACACTGCTCAGAGAGGTGTAACTTAATAATTCAAACTATTAATTTCAACTTTCAGTTTGAAATATTACCTTATAAAGAAACCCAGAAAGTATTTCAGTTCCAAGTAAATTTGACTGTATAAATTAAATCTCTCTCACTCTCTTTTTTTTTTTTTTCTTCTCAAGAGAAAATGCCATGTACAGTCAACCTCCTGTACTTTTGGTCTTCTTGCTAGTTAATAGCTCACATTATTGAAGATTGGTTTTAGAAAGGTCTTGCTTTTGAGACCCTCTTTCTTTGGTTTGTCCAATGAGTTCTGGCAACTCAGTTTACTGTACGTATTTTAAACATAATTTTTCCGGTCATTACAATATTCTGTTTTCCTTCTGCAGTTAGTTTACAGAAGAATTTATGTATAATGTGAAAGATTATTGTACCTATATATATACCTTTTTTTTTTTCAGTTCTATATAGAAAAGATATTGCAGGTTCTTTTGTACATAGCTATACTTTAGATTTTTACCAACAAATTCACCAGGTTCTTCTGGACTTTTTCTTTAGGGACACACAGCAAGGGCACATTCAGCTTGTTTGCACTGGGGTCCTGCAAGAGGTTGTAAACTGAGAGTACAGAAATTAGTGCGGGTGTGAAGTGTTTCCTCCCCTGCATTTCTCATCTCCAGAAAGCCCCACAATCTGAGCAGCACATCATGCTTTCTTTTTGAATCACAGTTCAGTTGTGCCTAACCAGAAAATGCTGTTCTGAGTTGCAATTCAGCTTCCCCTGCAGTCCTAACCCAATACACGTAGAATGTTCTCTTTTAAAGAGGAATTTTTAATGAAGGCACACCCTGAAAAGCTGCAGAATGGCAGAGTCAGGAATGGCAGGCAGCTGGCTCCTCTGTCCATCTGTTCTCTACTGCACACCCAAGTCATTCCACTCTCCTCTGAGGTACTGGGGACTCCTTCTCCACCGGTGCCAAACAGCAAATTCAAAATACAGATGAATTCTGAGTGGTAGGAAAAGTGGCTTCAGTATATTAAAATAAAAGTGCTGACAGTCATTCCCTTGCTTGGTGTCCCTGGCTTTAAATACAGCAGGGCACAGGCTGGGGAAGAAATGAGCAGTTCCCAAGTCCAGCTCTTTAGTCAGCAGCTTATGTTGGTTTGAACTCAGGTCAGGTAAGTGCATCTGAGGGCAGTGTTTGACTGTGTGTTTTGACACAGTCTAAATTGATAAATCAGTCTAGCAAAGTGCTTCTCTTGTCTTCCTTGAGTTTAGGTTCATGATCTGAGCTTTGCTCATCATAGTTACCCCATGTGAATTTAAGTTAATGACAAAAAGGAACTGTTTGTTTATAAATTAGTTGCTGCAACAAGCAGTCAGGTCTCAAAGCACAAGAGGAAATTCATTCACCATTCCCCACCTCCCCCTTGACACCCCACCCCTCTCTTCTCCGTTTCTTCTTCAGCCCTTGCAGCATTTGAGGTTACATTTCACCTCCCACTCCTGAAATCATAACTCCTCCAGGGCTCCTGCAGCCTGCTGACCCCTCAGGTGCTGGAAGAGGGACACGTCACAGGGCTTTCCCTGCTGATGAACGTCAGGCAGTGAAGCCTTTGGGCTGCCCCAGGCCAAGGGGGCTGTTCCAAACTGGAGGGACCATCTTGTCCCAGTGCCTGCCAGGAAGCAGCCAGGCTGTGGTGACAACAGTGTCCTCATTGATGGTGGAAAGGGCTGTGTGGCTGCTGACTGGAGACCCCACCAGCACCTGGAAGTGCTCAAGGCCAGGTTGGACAGGGCTTGGAGCAATCTGGTCCAGTGGAAAGTGTCCCTTCCCATGACCAGGGGCTTGGAACCAGATTACCTCCATGGTTCCTTGCAACATAAACCAATTTACACATTGGAGAAGTCTGGGAGGACCGTCTCCTGTGGTAGGCACCACACACAGGAGCAGGGGAAGAATGTGTGGGAGAGGGAGCAGCAGAGACATGTGATGAGGGGCTGGAGATTGATTTCTTCAGGGACAGCCCAGACAGCTCCGTGGCAGCAGGAGAGAAGCACCAAAACCCCCCTGAAGTCTCTGATGCTCCTCTTTAAAGGAGGCAAAGGAGCTGTGCCCTCACTGTGGGACATTTGGGAGACACTCCCAGAGGGGTTCAGTGTCCTCATCATTCCATTGTGCCTGTTCTGAAAACACATCCCAGGGTGAAATAACGACCCTCTTTTTCTCCCCTTTTTTTTTTCAGTGTTGAAACAGCTTTCCAGTGAGGTCACACACTTCAGCTTGCCTGAGGGTGTCCTGATCCGTGAGGAGAGAGGAGCAGGAAGAGTGGGGGAAGAGCGAGCCCAGGGATCTGGTATTTAATCTCAGCTCTGTCACTGACCAGCAGACAGTGTTTTATGGTCACTTAAAGAATCTCAAATCACAATGTGGCCTGGGGGAGATGCACCATCACACTCAACACGTGACTATTTTCGTGTGTGCTTCAGCTTTTCCTTCCATAAATTGATATTAGAAAAAAAAATTCAATGTCTTTTTAGATCTCTCAGGAAGCTTTCAATTAAAATAAATACAGGAATGTGTTTGAGGAATTCTTTATCCCTATATATGTACTTATTCACTATTAATGCTTAACTCCTAAAAAATTCTGAAATGCTGTCTCAAGTCGACAGTAAAAGACACAAAATCCAAGATTTTTATTCTTCCTCAAGAAGAATTAAAACTCTTTGACCTCTTTGACTCTACTTTCCAAAAAACACTAATGAAAATGAGGTCTAATCATGATAGTTTTCAAATGCTATTATATATTTTTATGTAAGATATATCTCTATATTATATGTATTAATCCTTAATAATTTTGAGGGTTGTCTTTTTAGGATCTTTGGCCCTGGCTGATGAGCTCGCCATGAAACCACTGTGTGAAGGGAAGAGGGACTCAGGCAAAGAGTCAGTGATAAATGTATGATATATTTTGGTCATATTTCTCAACGTGCCAAGGTGTTCCACACAATGAATGTTATTTATGGATCACCCAGAGTTTTCCCAGATTTTATTTTTAGAATTTCTGAATGATAAATAAAGAGCTTATACCTAAGCCAGAAAACGTGATATGTGCACTTCTCTTAAATATTTTTCCTAAGGGAAAAAAGAATCTTGAAAAGGAGTCTAGTATAAATTTATGATAAAATGATACTTAATTCAAATGGTTTCTAGTCAATTGTTTCTAGATTTTGACTGGGTTTTAGGTAAATGTTAAAGGGTGGGAATATGATTTCCAAAGGAAGCAAAAAGATGTTGATAACAAACTTATCACCTGCACAGACACAAATGTTTCTGGGCAGGTCGTGGCAGGTTCATTAACACTCAGTGCTAACAGTGACCATTCCATTACGCTCATCAATGTCACAGGAGCTCCATCTTGTGGCTGATGATGTCACTGGATTAATTTTAATTTTGAGCCTGTAGGAAAAAGGTCGAAACCAAAAACGAAACAAATGCTGGTGAGGAGAGGAAATTGTAGCCAGGATTCATTTCACTGCAGCTCTTTGTAAAAAATAAATAAATAAATAAATAAATGAAGTGACAGAAAAGAAACAACCCTACCCTGAGTGTTTAGTACCTGCTTTCAATAGTTGTAATTTGCCATATCTAAGTGGATAATTACAAAACAGGGGAAGTTTCAGTTCAAATGTTAATTAAGAAAATCAAAGCAAACAATTTCACTGCTATTTCAATGGGTTTATGAATCACATACACCCTGCCAATTATGTTTTGTTCCTATTCCATACAGGACACCAAAAATGTTGCTGCTGCTGGGCAGTTTAACCTTGAGGCTGCAATTCAAAATATTGAGAAAATGTCCAGTGAAATGAAGAAGCTAAATGGTAACTCTGCCTTCCTCCTCCAGTTACTCAAGAAGGTGTTTGAGGCATTCTGAGGGTTGTGAAGGGCTCGTTTTCTTTGTGATGCAACTGTGTTTTCGTGGAATGAAACAATAGATTTGCTGGTGGTTTTACAAACTACAGAATAGTTACATGTAGCAATAAATCGCCAATTAATTAACTATTAGTCACTTGTAGCAATAGAGTCAAGTGAGTTGAGTAGTCAGAAGTAATTCCTTTGCAGAGACACTGGTAGTTTTCTAATACAAATATTACTGAATTAAATTTAAGTGTCTTGAAGTAAACAAAACAAGGCAAGCCTTGAAATCTGTGAATTTGACAGATGAACACTTCCAAAAGTGCTGTGTGTAGATGCCCCTCACTGAGCATCTGCCACTCAGTGAACACCTCTCTGATCAGCTGCCCTTTGTCTTTCAGTGGAAAGCCACCTCCTGCTTTGCGACCTTATTCTGAATTTCAACCATCCAATAAAGGCCAAAGACTTAAGAGAAGCTGAAGAAAAGACGTGGAGTTTGATAGATTAAACATCCATTTTTTTTGTGTTGCCTTCTATTAATACTCCTGAAGTTTCTTTCTCTTTTTGTTTTCCTTTTTTCTTCTTTTCTTTTTTCTTTTTTGCCTTTTCTTCTTCTTTTTCATCTTCTTTTTCTTCTTCCTTTTTTTCTTTTTCTTTTCCTTTCCCTTTTTCTTTTACTTTTTTCTTCTTTTTCTTCTTCTTCTTTTCCTTTTTCCTTTTTCTTCTTCCTTTTTCTTTTTTCTTTTTCTTCATTTCTTCCTCCTCTTCCTCTTATTTCTCTTCTCCTTCTCCTCTTCCTCCTAGTTCTTTTCTTCTTCTTCCCTCAAAAAACTGAACTTTGAACTGTCCAATGATAGCAGGGTTTCCTGCAGTCAGACTGTTTTTATTTTAAACAGGAAATGTGGAGTAGAAAAAGCCATAAACAGGTTACTGAGATTTTGAGGGTTTTTTTTTAGCCCACGTTGCCCAAATCAAGCCCACCAGGGCTGGAAGGACTGATGCAATAAATTAGAAAGGTCAGGAAACCAGGCGTGACGTTTTTCCCACGTGGTTGTCCCCTTTTAAACAAAGACACGTTGGACCAGCACCAAAGATTTGAAATCACTTCAAGTCAAGTCATTCCTCTTTTGTTTCAGTTGGGGCTCAGGAAAATGGGATAAGAAGTAAGTCGGTGAAAGAGGAACTGCAACTTGTCATCTGAGCTGCCTTCCTGGTTCTAAAAATGGTGCCAGAGAGCAGATTACTGGAAAACCAAAAGTACTTTTGGTTTTAGTTTCTGCAGTGACTCCCTAATGCACAAAAAAAGGGCCTAAATACTCCACCCTGAAATCTTCTGGGACCAAAATTTGAGCAGCCACTCTTTTCATGTAGTTCATTCCAATTAATATTCAATCATCCTTTATTTGTGGACAAGTGTTTGAACTTTTGGTGTGTTGTGTTTTTTTTTTCCTTTCTTTTACCAAATATATTTATCTGAATAATAAAACTGTAATTTATTCTAGTGGAAAAAATGTGCAGTGTTAGAATTTGTTGTGCTGTTTTACATCTCATTTCTCTTGCACTAGTGAGATGATTTAAAGTGAATAAAACAGAGTTCCTTGGCAGGTACTTCGGAGTTGCTTGAGTCACATTTTTCAAGGCATTGCAGTGGAATAAAATTACAGCCTCCAACTCACAGTCAGTGGTAATATGGGGGATGTTGTTCTCAATTTTCGCATTTTTTAAAAAACATAGATTAGAACTGATTTTCCTTTCACCAGATTAAAAAATATTGGGCTAGAAACAGCTTTTCTCAGCTGAAGAACTTGTAAAATTTTATTTTCTCTTCTTTATTTTTGGACCCACAGCTCCATGGAGATGAAATTTGCTAACTTTGAACACTAAATAGTTTAGAAAGGCAGTCAACATTTACAAAACATATCTATTTAAACTGTTCATGAAATCTGATTATTATGTCTCAGAAGCTCGACAGCTTGCATGGGAGGCATTTGTCTCCCTTGAATTTCGGTTCTTGTGTTTCAAGTGACACAGGAACAAATGGCTTTAAAGGAAAAAACACGTGACAAATCTACCAAATCAAACCAAGGTTTGCCACAACACAAAAGTTATTAGAAAACCGAGGCAAGGAGTTGGATAAATCCCACTTAACAAAGCTGAGGGGAAAACTCTTCGTGCTTCAAAGGTTATCAGGTACAACTTGTATTATAGAACTGAGAAATAATTTCATCCACATCTTGGAAAATAAAAAATTCTCATGTACTGTATGATCAGTGGACAGTAACAAACATATTGTAGGAAAATCATATTTAAAGCATACTGCATTTAAGGCATAACTAAAAAATAACATAATCCTTTTTCCTTGAAATGAAATGATTTTTAATGACTTCATGATTTTAGTCTGCTGAAAAAAAGAAGTATCTTCAAGTTTACAAACTTCACTAGGCTTCAATACGATGTGTGATCTTCATTAAGGTCTCATTTAAATATGTCCTGCAGCATATTTTAACATGCACTGGTTTCTGGAACCTCTGTCTTTTCCATCAATCAGAAGAAGGGGTGTCCTTTGGAAATGGTCAATGATATCTGCCACAGAAGAAAAATCCTGTGGGATGGAAGAAAATGAGAAGGCTACGGCAGAAATGTCAGAATTATTAGTAATCAGTACAACCAACAGGGGTTTTTTAAACCTCTAAATATTTAGCAACCTTACAAAAAATACATTAGGTCCAGTAAATACTGTCAGATCAACTGTTCTCGTTCCTGCCATCATCTGTGGCTCAGTAACTATGTCTACAAGCTACAGTTAATTTGTGCAGTTTGTCTAATACATGATGTCATCATTCTGCTCAATGTGATGACTGTACTTGGAAGTTTAGAGAGCTGATTGATAAATTCAGAGGGTTTGGGCTCCATCAGAACTGCAGTGTGAGGCTCACTGGGCTTGCCTGTGCCAGGAAACCCACACAGAGCTGCTGGTGCAGCTGAGCCACCAGTCAGGGAGCAAAGTAAAGTTGGTAGGTATGGATTTGCTCTCAGCTCTGTATTTATTTCCCTTATCTGGTATATTAGTGGTAAATAAACATTCCCTGACCGGGTGTATGGATTTCTAATGGTATTCTAAGCTATCCCTTCATTCCCTGAGTGCAAACAGGAGAGTCTGATTTGACTTCCAGCAATAACAATATTCTACCAGGAATAACTCTGAGACCAAAAGCAGAATTCCAGCCCAGGAAAACCTGACAGTTAGGAATGAAAGAGGAGATCCCTCACAATGAAAAGAATTAGTGTGAAAACACTAATGGTACCTCTTTTCCTTTTAAGCCAGTTCCTAACAGATACAGGTGCTCCTGCTCCTGGTAACGGATCTGGATGTTGTACACTTTGTCCCTGTATAGCACCATCAGGACATACGGATGAGTGACAGTTTTCCTGGAGCTGTCTCTCACCAGGAATGTTCCATCCTGAAAGACGAAAAAATGACAGGTGACAAACAGGAGTCACTCCCCCGTTTGATCAGTATAACAACCTTAACTAGAGCACTCCTTCTAAGTGGTTTTTCTTTCTGAAATCTTTTTCCCTCTGCTAAGAGAAACTGCACTGTGAGAGAGTTTAAATCATTCATCAAATGTGTTGTCTTGCAAGTTTGCTGCTTAAAACTTCCAGTGTGTTACAAAAGCAGATTTCTAGGGAAGGAAGGAGGGATGTTCTACGAGGGAGAGATTCCATTAAAGGAGGAAGTAAAATATCAAAGGCCAAACCTGGCATCCCATTAACCAGAAAAGAAGTTCATTTCTGCCAAGTGCCAGTCAAGGTTCCTATGGGATGCATTTACAGAGAGCCTACAATAATGATAGTGGCTGTGTAATTTAGGTAAAGGCTGTGATAGTGTACCACTCTGCTTTTCTTCATTTCAGATCTGGCTTGACAAGTCTTCCATTGAAATCCCTTTCTTAAGGGATTGTGATCCCATAAGTTGGGCCTTACTCCAAGTGATTGGAATGTTGTACATGTCACCCTCAGCTCGTGGCAAGTGCTGTGGAGTAACCACATCTCCCCCAGCGATTATTTCATTGACATTTATAATTTTATTTTATCTCCACATGCACAGATAAGCCTGGGTTCCATCTGTCTGTATCTGTGGCTCATTTTGCTGGTCAGCATGGCCTAGAAAAGGGTGGGATCTTATAATTCAAGCTGCCTAAAAATTGGAATTTGCGACAAACTCCTCACTGATGACAGAAAACTATTTCCAGAGAACAAGTCACTCCTCCTAAGACAGGCAAGGTCAAACTGCTTTCCAGAGACACGTAATTTGTTCTCTTGGATGGTGGCAAACAACAACCTTTGTGGGTGGCTTGGACCGGGCGTGAAACTTCTCTGTGGGGAAAGAGTCAAGATAAACCCTTCACCCTGAGCACCTACACTGGTGCTGCAACCTTGGGAGCACAAGGACACCCAGTGGGGGGGGTGGGAGGATCCCCTGCCATTCCCAGAGCACCTTGTTGATTTTCCGAAGAGCTGCCTCTGCCTCGGGCCGGCTGACGAAAGCCACGTACCACTCGTTGTTCAGGGAGCCCTAAAGGATGGTTTGGGGGAGAGGAGAAAAGAGAAAGTCACCTGTCAGTGAATGAGTCCGTAATTTGAGCAACACACAGGGAGGTAGAGAGAAATTTCAGTGTGAGGGATATTTTTATGTGCAGAATCCCTGAAGGTTCGAGTTTCAGGGTATTTCTTACAGTCCGGTGAAGTGGCACTGGAGGATTTTAAATTATTGCTCACTTTGATAAATTTGAAAATACTGCAGAGCTAACTATAATACACCTGCAGTTAAGCCAAATAAACAGGTATTTCCAAATATTTTCAGTACCATATTTTAAATGGTATTTTCTCTTTTGTCCACCTGGAACTGGCACCCTTTGTCCTTTTTTGATTGTTTGTTTATTTTTAAATTTTTTTATTATTATTATTTTTGAACTATCATCTGAGTCCATCCTGCAGACCTCCTGTGAATACATCATGAGTGGTTGCCCAGCAGTGTTACCACCAGCAGTTTGTTCTCAGCTTGTTCCATTTGAAGGAACGCGAAGCAAAAATGCACTTACAAAGCTGAGTTCTCTACTCATCAAACTTTTGTGGAAGGAGAACTGAATATGTAATATCAGTTGAAGGCAAACAAGTATTTTTCTGTGTCTGTAACGCTTTGTACCTCATTTTCCTCCGGGTTTGTTTGGTGAACAGTCTGTCTGCTGGGGATTGGCAGGGGAGGTCTCACATCAGCTGCGCCTCTGGAGGGGGATCTGCTGTTGTTGCCTTCAAAGATATAAAAGTAGAAAAGAACATTAAAGCCAGGGCAATAATTTCATCTGTGTATCCGGGGTGCAGGGTCTCGGTTTTACGAGGCATGAAGTGTTTGGGACTGATTTGAAATCACATTCAGGCTCCTCTATCAGCACCACCTTCTCTGCCTAATGTCACCCCTGGTGCACCCCTTCTATGAACTCTTGCACTTCCATAAGATCAGATGAACTTGAAATAGAGGTGACACCTTTTTAGTTTCCATACCACAGTCACTCAGTTGAGAGCATCTTGGTTTTCTTTAGAGACAGAAGCAACATTGCCTCTTTGCAATCCTTGCCTTCTTAGTGATTAGAAAGTAAAAAATGTCACTGTAGGACATTGGTAGCTGTTACCATAAGTGAAAAACTACCTGCAGAACAATCTGTTTCTGTGTTTTCTTTATTTTTTACTTGCTTTTACAAGACAAATAAGCAGTGTTTTCACATGGAAAACACTTTTCTGAGAGTATTAGCACACCTCAGCTCTCAGTGCTGCTTGCTGGACTGAAAAAGGTGGTTATATCAAACTGTGACACTGGTTTAACCAGGCAGGGAGCCCAAACTTCATGGAAAAAAAACCCAAAACACCAAGCAAGTTGCACAAAATGCCTTTCAGGAACTCGGTAGTTTTCTGTTCACAGCTGAACCAGAAACATCCACAGGAAAAAAATATTATATATTAACTGCACTGAAACCACTGAAACCACCTTTCAACTTTCAGTCATGTTTTTACCAAAAAGAAAAGGAGGAATGCAGGATACAGACCTAGATGTAAGCGAGGTGGTAGTGAGCCAGTTGAAGACAGGTTTCTAGCACTGTTTAAAAAACAAAAACAATCAGTACAAGTACATTTCTATGCAGCATTTCTGTGTTCTGAACAGCTGACTGGGACTTTGTGCCTGTTTTATAGAATGACCCATGCAGGATGAGGGAAGTTTTCCTCTTTTTAGGTTTTTTAATCTTCTCTGGGTAAGTGGATCCACCTTTAAGTTTACCTGGAGCTCAGATCTGGAAATAAGGTAGAGGGAATCAGTAATGATCACCAATAATTTTGGATCAGGATCAGTGCAGAAAAGCACTGCAGCCTGTTGATTTTTCTCAGGGAATGACTCCTTTATTCCCCTAAAGCAGGAAGCACAGGGAACACTTTGCTAGATGTTTGTTTCCATGGGATTCCACTCAAGAGAGTCAAAATTTTTTTTTTTTTTGGTGGCTTCTCTGAAACTATTCATCAATACTGTTGATGAAAATGCCATTTCTCGTTAATGGTGCAGGCTGGGAAGGGCCAGCAGCAGAAAGGACTGGAGCATCCCACATATGGGGAAAGGCTGAGGGAGTTTGGGCTGTTCAGCCTGGAAAAGAGAAGGTTTGGGAGGTAAATTAATAATGCTCATAGATATCTGAAAGCAGAGCCAGGTCTGTTCAGCAGTGCCCAGTGATGAGACAGAGGCCATGGGCACAAACTGAAACTCCAGAGGCTCCCTCTGAACAGGAAACACTTCATTGTGAGGACAACCAAGCACCAAGCACTGGAGCAGATTGCCAAGAAAGCTGAGGAGTGTCTGGTCTTGGAGACACTCAAATGCTGCCTGGATGTGGCAGCCTGGTCAAGGTGACCTTGCTTGGGTGGGGGCTTTGGACCAGATGACATCCAGAGTTCCCTGCCAACCTCAACCCACACCCAAAACTTCTCAAAACAGAGCCCTGATCTTCAATTTTTGCTGTTATTTTCGTTTCTTCACCTAACTGGGAACAAACAGCCTGCACTCTTAGTCCTTTACAGTTCGTGTTCCTCTTCTGCTTCAATGGGTTGTTGAAAAGGCTCTGAGATGAAAATGCTAATTATTTCTGCAGAACAAAAACACCCCATCGTGGCTTGATTCATGGGAGAGAAGCTGTCAAAGGGGGGGCCTCCACTGCAGCAATTTTTGGCACGTTGTTTGAATACAAGCACCAGCGTTCATCACAGGAACAGTTCCATTTGCATATGACCTTGCTATTGCTACTGCAATATTTGTTCTGCTGGGGCGGCAGCAGTTCCAGAGGGTGATGGTAAATTGGAGGAATTCATCAAAGAGCCATTAAAAAAACACACAAGGAGCCCGGTCTAACTCAGCAACTCTAGGATTACCAGAATTCAGATTATCAGGAATCAGAATTTAATTAAGGGCTCCTCCACCCAGCCAATGAAGGCACAGCAATCAAATCTTTGCAAGCTGGAAACAGGAAAAAACTTGAAGCCAGGTTCACAATTTTAAATGGGAATTATCAGCCATTAGAGTAATACTTATTAAAAGGGTGATGAAATTTCTTCTGATTCAATTCCAGACGACTGGGATTTTGATAGAATTTAGGAGAATTTGGAGATATTTTGGGGACAATTTTGTGCAGATGTGATTTAGATGGGTTTTGTTCGTCTATTTGTTGATTTTGGTTGCTTTTGATGGATTTGTGGAATTCAGGAATGTTTTGGGATATTGTGGGATATTTTGGGTGTGATTCTGCATGGACTTGGGTCTATTTTGGGGGACTTCAGTGCGATTTTGGGCTATTTTACTGGATACAGCCCAAGTAAGGAGCTAGTTGTTTCCATGGGATCCTCGGGTGCCTGAGATCCATGCATTTCCACACACTCTGTTATTTGCTGGATTGCCAAGGATGGAGATCCAAGAGGAATAACAAAACAACAGTGAGACAAACCTTTCTGCCCCAGGCAGGCTGGTGGATCCTGGCTTAGGTGGAAGCTTGAGGGGTTTGGCTGGGAGGGAGCTGGAGCTGTAGGGGGGCAGGCACGGCTGGGGCACCGGTCTGTGGGGGGCAGCTGTGCAGGGGGAGAGAAGGAAGCTGAAATATGATGGGAGACACCCTAAAACAAACAAATCCTGTCACATCACTGCTGTTTAACCAGATAAACATCATGGGGCAAAGCAGTCTGTAAACAGTCTGTGATGTTTTAGTTACAGGTTGTAAATTCAGATGGTCAAAATGGGCTTAAAATGGAGTATAAAATAAAAAATAAACCAGCACAGGCTTGAGCAACACTTTTACATTCCCTAACTCCTGTTTTGGCTGAGCCACAGCTGAGGTGTCCTCCCTGCAGCAGAGCTGAGGGTGGTGAATAACCAAGTGCTCTCTGGTGCCCAACTTCTAAAGAGCAGATTTGAGTCACCTTTTGAACAGCATTCCTGCCAGAGTGAAATAAAACATTTTCTCTCTGCAGTGGCCTCAGACCTGACCTTCCAGTAAGAGGGGAACAGGCAGCTGTGCTCTGCACAGCTTAGATTTCTTACAGTGGCTGATAATTCTGTGATAATTCACACAGACTGGGTCAAATCTGCTGCTGCTCTTATGGAGTCACTTTGCCCTACACTTAACTGTAGAATTTAGCATTATAAATACTGTTGTTACGTGACAGAAGTGCTGCTTCTGCTCACTAAAGTGAATAACATTAGAGAGTGGCACCAGATACCACCTGACTTTTGAAATGCCTATAAAGAAACAACTCTGAGATAATTTGCTTGTTTTTTGGTTTTTTTTTAAATAGAACTAAGGCAAGAAAGACCTTAAGCCAGAAAAATCATTGTAGAAATACTTACTGTCTTCTTCTTCCTGGGGAGCCAAAAGAAAATAAACATTAGTAACATATTATAGCACAGTTCTTAATAATATTTCACAAAACCAAAACCTGGATGTTGGTGGATTTTGGTTATACAAGGACTGTAATACTTGCAACACCAAATAATTGTTAAAGGTCTTGCATTAATTAATTAGTTGTTTACAAATAAAAAATGTGGTGGATGTCCCATCATGGCTCTTGACCCAAAGCACTCAAAAACTCTCAGCAGATACAAACTTCTCTCATTCCTCCAAGTGTAGGCTCTCAGAGTTATCTGAGAATGAAACTTTCAGGTCAGCTTAAGCTGAAAAAAAAATCCCCCAAAGCCACAGACTTAGTGTAAGCAAAATCACTTCTCCCTTGTCATAAAAAAAAAAAAAAAATCTGGTTTTATTCTTCCTTTATCTAAGATAAAACACTCAGGGAATATGAGCTTGACACAGAACTGCTTAAAAAAACACTCTCTGTGCTATGAAAGAGCCAGGACTGTTCTTTACAGCTGATAAAAGAAACAAGTTTACCTTGTCCAGAATTATTGGTTAATACAGGTACTTGATTTTATTGTAGTTCCTATGGTTTTAAATAATTGCTTTGAGACTGTACTCACTTCATTTTTTTTGTGTGGTGGCCAACTCTGCCTGAAAAGAAAACAAACACTCATCACATGTGGAACACTACCCATTCATTCACTCATTCACTCATTCACGTGCAGCAGGCCATATTTTCAACTAGAATATGAATTTATAGTAAGTTTGAAAGGCCCAGCGAATGCCAAACCTTTTTTTTTATTCTCATAAAAATATCTAAAATTCTGCTTGCAGCCCTAATCCAAGCTGCTACACTTGTCCTTAGCCCAGCTTGAGTCTATCAGTGAGGAAAATTCCTGTGTTGATTACGAGATTAGAGCTTAAAACAAGTTTTTACAGTGATGAAACATTAATCTTCAAGTCTTGAACTCACTCATAATACCTGGCAACATTGATGGAGCTCGTCATAAAACTTCCAGGCTTTGTTCCTCTGATAAATGGCCTCTTTTTTATCTTTGTTTCTCTGATAAATTATTCTGGCTGATTAACAGACCTCAATTACTTTCTTAACTTGTTTTAAGCTCAGGCACAGTGTTCAGCCCCTAGTTTATCTCGAGAATGCTGGGGAATGGCACTGGCTATTCCCAAGGAGGTTTGCAGGCTGATAAAGTCAGTGGGAGGGAAGTAAAGCTTTCCCTTTCCAACACCCTAAAAAACCCAGCACAGAACTCGTTAAGTGACGTTCCCCAGAGCGAGAACCAGAGCTGCTCATCCACATCTTTGTTAAATTTAATTTATCCTGCATTAAACTGCAGTGAAATGAGCACTTACTTTCCAGGGCTTTGCTTCCTTAAGGGAAGGGAGTTGCCTCTTTCATATCTGTCACCTGGTGGGACAGGAGGTTTGGGCATCATCGCCAGCTGTTCCCCCAGGGACCTAAAGCAAGAGCAAGATGATGAAATAAAGGCAAAAAGCAGCTTTTTAAGAAACAACTGGCACTGGGAGGATCATTTCAAGAGGAAAAACTCTTACCTTAGCTGTGAAACCAGAGGCTGGAAAGCAACAAGGAGAAGTTGAGTGTGTAAGTGTATCAGAATAGGCAAAAAACTTCTATAAGCACAAAAAAAAAATATCTTACCTTTTCAGGAATATTTGGCTTCCTCCCTGAAAATAGTAAAAGCTTGTATTTAGAAAACAATGAAAGTTAATTAATTAAGCTTTTGTGAAACCAGAGAGTTTTGAACATAACTGGAAGTTAATTTTGCAAAATGAAGCCCTCAGCCTCCTGAGACATAAAGCAGAAAAGTGTTCTGGCTTTGAGAGTGATGGAAAAATTGCAAAATCTCTTTTTAAAGGCCAATTTAACCATTTTCAAGGTGGCATGTTTTACAATCATATTTTCTATGGTTCAGCTTTGAGTTGCTGGATACTTATCTGCCATCATATACCAGACGAAAGAGTTCAGATAATAAATAAAAATCATAGAGCCATATCTTTAGATTCTTTGTATAATGTGGTTTTCAGGTCTGAAACAAATGTGCTTTTTCTTCTATGTCTTACCAGTTCTCAGCATCTTTTCAAGTCTGTTGCCACATTACACACAGCAGAGCTAGCTCCCTATTTCTCTTTTCACCTACTAAATATCTCCTTGTTCATTCACTTCAGTGTCACTCCAAACCTTTATTGCACAGGGATCTCACAAAGTCTTTCTGTTCACCTGCCTGCCCTTGGGTTGCTGTTCTCTAAACACAATTTCTCCCTCACTTTACAAGTTCTGCTCACACTATCTGTTCATAAACAGATTACCTTGTCTAGGACTGGACCGGAGTACATCTGGTCAAGCCTTGTTCTTTAGCATCACTTATATTCAGAGTGATAATTTTCAATAATTAAAACAAGCACATTGATATTAGTGCAGCAAATACTGACCTGCTACTGGGCTCTCTCTTTCGAAAGGGGGGGCCAGGCGGTCCAGGGAGGGCTTGGTGCTTCTGTCAACAGAAGGAGCTGGGGCTAAACACAACAGCAGTGTGAGATAATGTGCTGGGGCAGGTTAATATACCTTTAATTTGCACAGCCACGAGCTGGTGTGGCTTAGAATGACAAGTGAGATTTCTGTGTGAGAGCAGAAGAGAGTGGAAGTGAGGAGATGGAGGCAGGAGTGAAGTGCCCCACAGCCCACGGGAAAAGCTTTGCAGGGACAGCACCAGCTCTGCTTACGTTTCAAAGGCTTCATGTTCCTGTCTCTCCCCAGGTCGTTGTGGCTCGGTGGAGGAGGGAAAGCTGGCAGCTGAAACAGGGATTTCACAGGTGGTTAAAATGTGTCCTCCCCTCTCAGGTGTAGCTGCAGTGCATTAACCCCAGCACACACATCTGCCAGTGCCGGTGTCTGTGCAGCACAGCTGATCCCACCTCACTGCGGGAAGAACGGGAGCCACGGGCTCTCCTGAGGAATGCCCCACCTGCTTGGCTTCTTGTTGGGCGGCAGAATTGCTTCCATCTGTTTTGCCTCACAAGGAATACACCGGTGGGATGTATTTTTGGGGCAGAATTGTGTGAATTGCCGAAGGAAAGAAACAGGAGCTTCAACCCCACTGCTGTGGGTTTGCCCCTTCAGCACAGCAGGTGCTGGGTTTGTAAATGCACTGAAATGAGTGGATGTACATTTGGAGAGGAGAAATACGTGCTCCTTAGATTTTAGGACAGCACTTTTGAGAGCTCGTGACACCCAACAGTCCTCTGTGTTTCCTACAGATGAACTCTGTCACTGGGTCAGACCAAAAATCCTTCTATCACATCCTAGAATTACCCTGTGTACATGGTGGGTCTAATGTACATCTGTCCTGGCAAGCACTGAGCCTATTATAGTGCCAGTTGTCAACAGCATAAGAGCTTTGAGTTTTGAAAGATTCACAGCAGACAAAAAAAAAAAAAATAAAAGGAAAAAAATCTGGGTCATCCCAGTTCTCATTATACAGTCCCTCACACTTTTATCTGTTCTTAATTCAATTGCACAACTGCTCCATGAATAGCTTGGAAAGAATTAACCTTTTTTTAATTTTACAAATGTCACTAAAGAAACAGAGAGGCATCTCTTACAAATATGTAATTTTTATGTCAGAGGCATTCACATGTAGGTATAAATTTCCAGTGTAGGAAACACCCAAGTAATATAATGTACTATCCAAGTAATGGAATATATTTGTCCCATGAAATTTAATTGCTTGAAAAAATGGTCACCCTGGAACAGAGTTCAAATCTGTTTTGATGGCTGATTAAAAATGTCGTTCCACTTGGACTTTGAAGAAGTTACTGGCATGGGAAATAGGTAAAACATTTTAGAAAGGAACATACAGAAGCACCTCTTGCCCCAAATGGGGCTGGTCCTGGGGCTGGGCCAGGTCTCTGGGGTGGCACTGGAGGCTGATGTGATGATCTGGTTGTTGAAGGTCTGTCTAAAGAAAACAAAAATCCCAAACTAAGCAACGACACAGAGTTTGGTTATTTAATACTCATTAGATCTTTAGGGCAAAGAACCCTTGCAAGAACCTGGATGTTCAATGTATCTGAAGACACTGCTGTAGGATGTCATTGGCAGCTATTTTATGATCTGTGTGGGGACTTACAGGCCCATCTGTCCCTGTGCTGGTGACTCCTCTGCCAGGAGGAGTCCTATTTACTGAATAAATCAATATTTATTGTCATGCCCTGCAGTTCAGTGACTGTGAAACACCAGCCAGTCTGAAAGGCAGGTTTGCACCTTCCACCAAACCTTCTGCATCCCATGGCCAGCCACCTAAAATGTGGCTGGCAATGTGTGGAAACAGAATTTACAAATCATTAAAGACACTTTGTTTTCAGTAATTACCTATATAATCTGTGTTGCTTGGAAGTGACTTGGCAGGAAATATGACATTGTGATGGGCTTCATCGTTGATGGATGGAGGGGGCTCGTAGCCATCACTGTCATGTTCTGCTTCCCCAGGTTCTTCTGTGGGGGATTCATAGTCAGCCTCATCTTCCTTCTCCTGGTCTTCATCAGGGCTTTCGTAGTCATCATCATCATCATCATCATCCTGGCAAACAAGCATAAAAAGTGGGTGCTGTAACAGAGCCCTAAACACTTCAGGGCAGGTTCCTTGTGGCCTTTCCCTGCGGTGTTTTTGCCTCTGGAGGATCTCAAGGTTTTACAACCAGTTTGAGTGAAAAAAAAATCCCATTGAATTAAAATGGGGAAAGGAGGCAACACTGAGATTGATGGAGGGAGCACCGAACAGCTTCAGAAAGGAAACAAGTATCACTTTACACCAGTGCAGAGGAGGGTCAGGATAAGGTGAGAGCTCACTGAAGAGCACAGGGCGTTTGTCTGGGGACAGACAAAGCACCAGCAAATGATCCAGTGCTCCCAGAGCCACACTGGAGCAGCAGCTGATGCCTGCTGATATCCATTCTTGCCTACTAACACATATTCTGCATCCTGCAACCCAACTTTTACAAATGCTTTTGGGGAAAATGACGTCTTAGATTTTGGGTCTTGGTGTCCTCCACCGACCAGACCCAAACCAGCCAGGTGGGGCTTGCAGGACCTCGTGAGATCACTGTGTCAGTGTGGTCAGTGCACCTAAAAAAACACTCCACTGGTGTCTGGGCTGAAATTTCCAGAGCCCTCTGTATTGGCACAGAGCCCAAGTGCTCTGTAAGAAGTGGTTACTTTTACCTTCTGCGCTCCTAAAATAGCAGCAAATCTCCTGTGGACTTAGTAACAACTGTTTTATTGGGTTTTTTAAATGCCTCTCCATTTTATTTTTTTCTAAAATTTAGCACTGGTTAACTTTAGAGATCTCCATGAACCCAGCCTGTGCATCAGCAGCTGAGGTGTAATGATGTTTCCTAAAATGCCAAAAGGCAAAAGGAACTTCTGCAGGCTACTTGGACTAAAACAAATGATTCATCAGCAAATCCACCCTCAAGAATAAAATGGCAAGAATTTGCCACCGAAAAAAGGCAGCAACATGTGTTTCATTTACTGGCCACCGCTTCGAAGAGCTTGAAATAGGTAAACAAAATTCAGGTGGGGTTCTGAGCAGGCAGGGCATCGAACCAGGGGGGATTTCTGTTGGGTCCAATACTCACAAAGGAAGACCAGCCCCCGTCATCCTGAGCGTACCCTGTGAAAGAAGCAGAACCACAGACCCCTGAGCGAGCACAGCTTTGGGAAAGACTCAACAACCCGACAGAAAACAAGGACACAACCAAGCCCAGGTGGGTTCTGAACCTCAGAGCAAGGTCACAAGAGCGAGCTGGAGCTCCAGGGGCAGCCCAGCAGTCATGGAGGGTGCTGGGAATAACACAAGGATTGAAAACCGAGAGCAAAGCCCCCCTTGGATGAGATGGTTCATTGGTCTTCACCACCTTTTCTTTTTTAAAACCATTTTTTCTTGCTTGTTCTGCTGTATCTACTCCTTACGCTTTTATGAAACTCCTCTGTGCTCTCATATTTCCATTTGTTGGTTTGGATTTTTGGTTCCCATCCCCACTGCCCTCAATTGACTCTGCCCTGAAAGTATTAATTTAATATTTTAAAAACTTTTTGGTTAATATTTTATAACACTTTTTGTTGTTAGGAGGGTCTCTGCCAGCACACACTTACCTGGGTTTTCAGGACTTTTTTGTGTTTGGGCCCTACAACAAAGACACACAAAAAAAAATAAATTCCTCCTATTTGCAATTCTCAAAAGTTTGATGCTTTTATTGTTATAATACTTAGCTATAACAGTAGAATGAAGCTTATCCAGATGAGTTTAACTCTGTTCAAAATGCCAAACCCACGTTATTTCATATTTCACATACAGGAACCTGATGTAAATAAACTGTCTGGAAAAGAATTCAAGCCAGAGGCCGAGTGCTTTGAAGCAAAGAGACTCAGCAAATACATTTTTCAGGGGCCTAGTCCTGAAAATAGAAGCTTTCTTTACTAATTCAGATCAAGGGGTTGAAAATCAAGTTCACAAATATTTGTAAAACCGAGAAATATTTTTATGGTTTTCAATTCTAGTTTTGGACTCCAGTTAATGGAAAGGTGTAAATTCACGTGATCAGATGATGTAAAACTCTGTTATATAGACTGGACTTGGGTTTTCATGGTGTAGGAACACAAATTGTTCTTTTCTCATGCAATGTTCTTGCAATTTTTGTTCCTTTTCTATTGCAGGAATATTCTATTCAATGACAAGTCATTAAGAATTAAAAATTGTAATGATGTGTAGTCTGTGAAATGCATTAATGATGATTTTTTATATGATTATATTATTGCACTATGTGTCTGGACTTCATAGGCTTCCTAAAGATTAATCTTCTCAGGTGGAAAACTGAATGAAGTGTGCATGTTACTCATTCTGGACAGGGCAGAAATATCTGGGGTGCTCAGGTTTTGCTTTTCTTCACAGAAGAAAATATATTAACTAAACAGAGCTTTATTTTATATAATAAAGATCTATTTGAAAGCTTTGAGAAAGAAAACTGAATTGTTTTACTTACCATTTTGGAAGGAAAGAGAGCCTCCCGTCATTTTTGTTTATTTCTTGACTTAATTTACTTACGATTCTATTGAAAAGAAGCACAAAAACAGTTTTTAAAAAAAAAACTCCTCAAAACCTGTCACTTGTCAAAGCAGCCAAGTCATTTTCTCAGCTGCTTTCCCCCAGTATTTACTAAATTAAAACGAAATTGTTTATTATGTGGTAAGAACACTGACTTTACCATCTTATTGCAAAGTTGCCCTGCAGCACATCCAATGGAAAACTGGACTTTTTTTACCCAGGTAAACCCCCATGTTGCTGTGTCATGTTTAAAAATTAACCTTAAACCCGGCAAGCCTTAGAATTTTTGGGTGTTACGAACACTAGAACACTGCTTGAACTGATGGCCACGGCATCTGTCAGATTTTTGTGGAAAAATCAAGTAATACTTCAGGAAACAGAGCTTATGGTTACAAAAGCAGGGATTAAATATACCCCCTGCCTCCTCTCTATGCTTTTTGTGTTCCTTCCCCTGCAACCAAGTTATACTTAATCCAGGATCCCTCCAGGGGCACCCACAGCCAGCCCAGATAGCCAGGATTGGGAATTTTGGTATTAAATGAGTCCCTGAGAGCAACTCTGAGGGTACAGGTCAGTCCTTACTGAGATTTCCAGGATTATCTCCACTGAGAGGACAGTGAAGAAGTTTTCTTCTATAATTATTCTGCCTCTAAGAAAGCTTATGATGAGCCACGCTCTGATTCTCAGTTCTCCTTATTTCTTCGTTTGAGGAATGTCTGACCAAGACAGTCCTGGGACAACCAAAGCAAATTGTTTACATACAACTGGTTAACAATATTATTTAGGTCTGTCAGAGACAGTAACTGTGGAAATAAAAACAGTATGAAAAAAAAATCAGGAACTTAAACATGTCTGTTTGTCTCAGGTTCTGAATTCTGTAAAATCCTGACTTCATTCTTAAAGCAGAATTCTTTCCCAGCATCTCAGATTGGGCCAGTTGAACTTGATATCAATATTATAAAATATTTGATTATGGCCAGGCAGTTTCCACTCTTATTTTGTTTTTCTTCTCCTTTTATGACTTTTTCTGCTACTCAGCAATAACAATCCCCTAGGGTTTTTTTTCCAAATGACCTAATCTGTGCATCCTTCATGTTTAACTGCTCCTCTGGGCTGGGACAGGAGGAAGACAAGCTTTCAAACAATGCAAGGTTAAAAACAAGCCAATAAACCCAAGCCATTTCAGGTCTGAAGAGGAGGAAGATGAGGATGAGAAGTTGAGGATATGTACTGAAGGATCCAAGTATGAAAATATGCAGGAATAATGTAGTTTGGGTTGTTTTCTTTAAGGCAGTACTTTGCAATTTTCTGATTTGAAGCCAATATTGTCCTACTTGCCCCTTTTGAACTGCACACAAGTGCAAATGTTAATAATTTCAGAAGGATTAAAGCTGTCTAAACCTGACATTGTTACCCAAGCAAATTGTAAAAAGCAAGAAAAAGGCCAGGTTTTAGGCACAGGGCTCCTCTTGCTCTTCTTTCCCATGGAACCAAGTCTGGTCTGCAGGGGATGAGGAAGTTGCTGTGTGAGTAATAAGTTCTGTGTGAGACACCAGGAAATGTTCTGGGGTGAGCAGTGCTCTGTCTGCACCCCTGCTCTGCTCAAGAAGGGGATGATGGAACTTGAGTGTGGCTCATTCTGCATTGTAGAAGAGGTAAAGGAACAATCTTTCACAATATTTAGAGTTTTTTAGAAGAAATAAAATGAAGATCAGTGCTTTTAGAGCTAATCATTCTTTTAGTTCAGACTTCCCTGGGTGTAAATAAGGGCTGAGTTTTTGGAAGCTTTCTGGACTAAACCTGGACTGGCTGCTGTGGGGATTTACACCAACTGGTTTTGGAGGAAAAACCGACAGAGAAAATTTGCTCCTTTTAAAAAATTAATCCTTTTCTGCTTAAGATACAACTTCAGGTTTATCTGAAATTCTCCAAAGCAAGGGCTCAGAGGGGTTATTAGGAGGAAGAGAATTTTAGGAGGGTGACACTTCACAAGTATCATTATGACAGGGGGTTGGGGCACTGAGTGTGTTGCCACGGGGGGAAGGAAGTACCAAAACCACAGTGCTCTCCGAGCTGTGGGACTGGATGATGGGAGAGGATAAGGCAGCAACAGCACTTGCAGAAAATGTTACTCAGACTTCTCTTTCTCTTTCTACCTCCTCCACCAGTTGCTAAACTTAAAACTGGCAGGAAGTTGAAGTTTAAAGAAACCCACACAGCCAGCCCTCAAAGCTGCCCTCCAAGAAGGGCTTTTGTGCACTTAACTGCAAGATCCTGGTGTCAGGAGTAGAGTCCACTCTACCTGTGTTGGGATAAAGGATTTAAGATGGGTAGGAGAGGTGGAATACAAAGTTCTCAGGACCAGGAAGTTGCACAGTGAGACAGTGACACTGTCAGGAGTTTAGCTGGTGATAAATTCTGAATGAGCTTTAAAATATTTTTGAAGACTCACATTTGTTACCCACAAGTCAAAACAGCTCTTAAGCTGTATATTGGCTTCTTGTTTCATTAGAATTATTAACAAAATGTTTGTAAGACCCTCCTGATTAGGTCTGAGTTTCATTTAAAGCTTAGGGCACATATTCAATGCCTGCTCTGTGTAAAATATGCCATATCCCTTCCTGGTTAAACCAGTGTCCCTCTCACTCTTTCAGGACACAGTGTGATGTTTGTGAAGCTTCAGGTGTTCAGCCCTTTTAATGGAGAATTCCAAACATTTTAAGAAGTATTTTAATTTTCAAAATAATTTTTTTTTGGCTTCATTTTGTTTTTAAAAACAAGCCAAAACTTTTATGAAGATGTGCACCCACAGCAGGGCTGGTGGAGATCAACTTCCAAAATAATAATTCTCTTAGTAATAACAGACGACCTGTGGTGGTTTTTAATGAGCTTCAGGAAATGACCTATCATGCTTTGTAATGACAACTCTTGGCTGCTTTGTCTCCTTAAAAGTCACAGAATCATTCCCAAATAGTTATTCAGGTGCCGCTCAAGACCTGAGCAGCAGGTTTGCTCAGACACTTCTGTCTATGAAAACCATCCCCCAGCTCAGGAGGTCTGTGCAGATGGAGGTTGTGGTTTGCCAACCCTGCATGGTTGCAGCGCTGGGTTCTGTTCTCAGCCCTGCAGCTCAGTCAAACCCCGCTAAACTTACAGCAACAACCTCTTCTACAAGGACCTTTTATTCACCTCCTCACTGCCCAGCACTGGGAGTGTAACATTTGCTATTTAAATTAAGGATATGCTCGAATTTCAGGACCGCTGTTAAATATCAGGCACTGTCACTACAACATGCTAATGCTCTCTCAGCTTGTAGGAAAACTCCTCCTGCTAGTTGAGGCTTGTATTATGAAAGGAAAGAAGACTGTGACTATGCTCTAGTAGAAATCAAATGTTTGGGTGAGAATGGGGGGGTTCTGAAGTAATGAAATTAATGGTTAAAAAAAGTGGCAGGTTCTTCTACTCATGAATTTTATCCTGGGGTTTTGGTTTGGGTTTTGGTGGCTTGGGGTTTTTTTTCCCTTTTGGATTGTTTTTTTTGTTTGTTTGTTTGTTTTTTTATTGGTGGTATTGTTGTTGTTGTTGTTACTGTTGTTGGTTTCGGGGTTTTTTTTATGGGAACCAGTTGTCTTCCCTATTACATCTCCAAGGTCTTGTTTTAAACAGTGGCTTTATATGGAGGACCCCACATGACACCAACCTTTTTGCATGTATATTCACAATAATCAAATGAATTTTTCTCCTTGTTTGTGAGCATGGAGAAATCTGAGAACAGGGGGCTTAGTTCCAGAACTTTCATTCAGATTTAATGATTTACTTATTTATTCAGTTCCTCGAGCTGTGCTCCAAGCTTCACTCTTCTTTCAAAGCTCTTGTTCTTTCGAGTTCTCATTGAATAACTAAAAAAAAACTGACCAGAAAAGGCTGTTCATTTTGAATATCATTTTATCTCTTCACCTATGGCATTAATATCTCTTGTGTGCGTGGGTTTATTAGAACACCCACTGACCTCTTTTGACTCAGGACTTTGAAAGGAAATCACCAAAAGTTCTCAAAATTATAAGCTCAAACAATAAGAACACGAGGCAATTTTTTACCAAAGGACTGTTAGGGAGGGACAAAATCTCAGCGAATTATAAGCAATGTCCTTCACAGGAGGGTAAGATGAGTTTGTCACAGACAATCTGGTCTCTCAGTATCAGCAGCATTGTTAGATGTTGCTTTTAACTGATAGTGAGTTCAAAAAATGTGACACATCAGGGTATCCTTTTTTTTTTTTCATTACATCCGGACCCCCTTCCTAACACATCACACACCACCAATCCCTGTTACTGGGATATTTGTCGTGTGAAAATATAGATCTGATTTTAAGAAACTTGTGGTGTTTGAGGCTTTCAAGTTCAAGCCCTTGCCTGTCTGATCAAAAATGAGCAACAAAGAAACAGCTATGTTGGAAAAGCTTGAATTCCCTTTTTTTTTCACCTCCTGTTTTCTTTAGAAGACCACGAAGAGCTCCAGGTGTCTCACGGTCAGGAACCTTCCAACCTCCAGCTAAAATATATGGCAGAGAACTCTCAGCTAAATAACCCCCTTCGTTTTTCCACCACAAAATATCAGAAGTAGCTGATTTCTCTGTTTCTGAGTGTTGGCTTAATGAGCTTACTGTTCTTCATTTAGTTACTTCCACGAAATTCTGACAGCTACTCAGAACTTCCTCGGGGCCTGGTGGAGCCAAGGAGGGCTGTTTAACACTGAATCACATGGCCCAGACTGATTTATCTTCAACACCGACCTAAAACAAAACCACACCATGAAAACCCTTTGAACTCCTCAACTCCTCTGGACGTGCCTGCCTTGGTTTTTTTTTCCCCTTTGAGTCAAAGTCAACAGTTAAGCAGCGAACAGTTAAATCACACTTCAAAGGGAAAGCTTGCAAAAAAAAGTTCAACCTTTGTGCAGTTGTTGTCAGTCAAAAGAATTTATGCACAAGTTCTTCTGAACATCCCCCAGACAGCCTTTTTGTATGGTATCATCATGCTTGAGCAGTCATGACAACACTCCTCGTATTTTGGAATATTCCTCTTTTTCTCAATCACTTGCAAATCATTTGCCTGATATTCCCTACGAGTTTTCTCTGCAAGCCAGCTAAAATAAATGTTAATAACGAAGTGGTTTGGCTTTACTTACGGCACTCTGAGTTTGGGAAATTTCTGAATGTCGTTCTCAGACATGTTCTGAAAAGGAAACACAGGATATATCATGAAATTGCTGGTGGAACACCCTGAGACTTACAGAAGTTTTCATATAAAAGTACATTAATTACCCTTCATATGGTATTTAAGTGATTTCAGAAGTAGATATACTGAATCTCTTCATGTCTGTGTAGTGAAATCAGACAAGTTTGGGCATGATTCCAAAGTTTCAGGGTAAAACTGTAAATTTTAAGATAGAGAACCACTGGCTGGAGTTTTGTTCTAAGACCTGTAACATCAGAAATCACGTCCTAGAGGACACGTAGCTGGAAAACTCCTTGGACTTCAGAGGAGCCTTGGCAGCCTGAGAAAAATCTTTTTAGAAACTGGGATGGGGAGGGGGAGAGTGTTTTCCTCCCCCTTGAACCATCACACAGCAGTGGGATTGAGATCACTCCCGACTGGACATGCTGTGCCAGAGCTTTACTGATGCTCCTGCAGAGTCACCCCCTCTCTTCTTCCAGCATGAGCAGCTTCACCTTCAGGGCAGATTCAGGCCTTGTGAAAACTCTGGATTTAGCTGATCCAGTGTTTTGTTTAGTTCATTAAAAGCTTCACAAATTCTCTTTGGAGCATGGAGGATAGTCTGGTTCTGTCCATCTTTTTTACTGGCAACGATAGGTTTCTAATTACACATTGTTTCACAATGGAACAGGGTCGATTTAAACCCTCTGAACCTTTGCTTACTGGTTTTGGTGCTCTCAAACTTCACTCATTTTGTGTATTGCTACAGAAGAAATCTAATTTTATCTCCAGAGGAATGAAAGAGTGATTACAATGCAAGGCCAGTCGTTCTGAGCAGGGCTTTGTCTTCTTTAGTATGAGAGGACAAGTAACAACTGGGGGGCTTCTGTATTTAATATCTGAAATCAAGAACTTCCTATAAAGGAAGAGGCAGCTTAAATACAAGGTTATGGTTTTCAAACTTGTCAGTTTGAAAAATACTAAAAAAAAATATGCACATTGACCAACAGGCTTGGGTTCCCAGCTTTCCATATGTAAAGCAAGATGTCTGGCTGATTTCAGCAAAGGCATTTACTTCCCAAATTTCCACCTCAGTAACCACCTGGGAGATGAGGGCTCTGCATCTTTCAGTGCAAAATAAAGAGGAGACAAAAACAGTCACTTGGTTGGAATTTTACAGGAAGGAATTTTACAGCTCCACTTACCAGAAACCTCTGTCCATTTATGCTGTGCTTTCTCACGACTTTCTCACAGTCCTTGTACTTTAACTGTCAATGAAAAGAAGAAGATTATTGCACCCTTAATTGTAAGTATCAATTGAGACACTTTAATATATGGCTGGCTTTGAGTAGAGTCTTCCAGCTACCTTTTTGTGTGTTATGACCAGTATAAATGGCTCATTTGATTCCACAAACATGGATTTTTATGGCAGAGATTCTTCAGTGGACTTGAGGATTTTCATCCATTTGAGAACATGCAATTCCTCACAGTTGTCTGGCCCAAAGAAATATTCAGAAAATGGATATTTTGCTACTGAAGGGGAATAAGCAGTTGCAGAAAACAGGAAGTACAGCAAAAACCTGGAATACTGAAGGCCTGATTCCAGCCACAGAATTCACTGTTGTGATCAAAAAGCCTCCAGTTCCAGATGGAAATCCCACTTGTTAATCCTGGAAATTATTTATAACATTTGGGAAGCTTTTCCACAATGTTTTTTCACAGTAACATTTAGGAGAAAGGCCTTTTAGAAACTGGTCAGGTACAGGTTGATCATGTAGCTTTAAACACTTCCAGTAGATGCCTTAGGTTTGTTTGTTTGTTTGTTTGTTTTTTTTTAAGAGCCACCTCCAGTTATTCATGTGCAGAAACAGGCCTAACTCTGCTAAATATTTTAGGATACAGATCAAGACTTTTGTGCAGGCTGAGGATTTAAACCTGTGAGCAATTTCTTTTGTACAATAAGCACTACCATGACATTGCCAGCACAAATCTGTGCAGGGGGAGCAACTGCAACACTTGGAAGAACCCACCAGTGTGACTGAGACACAACCTCCTTCTTAAAGTAATTGATGGGAAATACTGTTTAGCTATTAAAAGTAACCACTGGGATATTCCAAATATGAACATTTTTGCTTTTTCTAAAATAAACAAGCAAACAAACAAATAAATGAAGTGCTTTGGAAAGTATTTGAAAATTTTGGGGTTTGTTGGTTCTTCCCTCTTTTGAATGCATGGTTTGATTTAACACAGGCTTTAAGTTAACTCACCTAGAATCGTGAATTAGGTGTTATTATTGATAAGAGTAAAGAATTTGTATTTGACAGACAGTGAGGACTTTATTCATGCCCTGATACATCACAGTATTGTCCCATAAATTCCTGATGTGTGTGCTGCCTGAATTTTGCTCCTGTGAAGGTGCAAGCCAACAATGAACTGATGAAAATTATACCCTGTGTTATTAGCAAATCGCTTCAGGTGATAGAAAATTGGAAGGTGATTGTCTTTTGAATATTATTCCGCAATTAGCTTATTTTAGAGGGAGAAAAAAATGCTTTTCCCTCTTGGAGTTGAATCCTGGACTTTGAGCAATGTTAGTGATATGTGTGAAGAAAATTGTGTGAGTTTATCAGGGGAGATCTGGTCACTTATGACAGGTGAGTTAGGCTGAATTAGGCTGGCATTGTCTTACATAGATTTTTTAAATGATTTAAAGCAGCCTTTGCCCTGATTCACTTCTCCAAGTGTGGAATGCCAAGATTTTCTCCATCCTGGGGAGTATCTCAATCAGTAGAAGGCAGATACTAAAGAATAAACGTGAATGCATTCACTTAGGGTAGAATTTACAGTTAATCCCTTTATCTCTGTTCAGAATATCATGATCAGCTCTTTCAGGAAGCCACTTCCCTTATTGATTTCTTGGAAATGGGGATATAACCCCCTCACACTGCACCAGAGTTGTAATGTTTTTCGTATTTGTCTGAAGTTACCTGTTGATAATGATCTCATCTGTTCCATCTCCAGTTTTTGGTTTCACTTTCCTGTGCCACCAACCCCTGCCCGCTAAAATTAGGGGTTTGTAAGTAGCTGGTAGTTTTACTTCTCTGTGTTTGATCTGCTTTGGGTGTGCATTCTAGTATCAAACTTGCCTCAACTCCCCAAATAAAACCCTCTCTATAGAGTTACAGGAGCTGCTGAAAACATAAACTTCACCTGATTTCAAAAGGAAGCCCGAAGTGTCCCAGGTTTTACAAGTGCAGCCATGGATGTGATTAGCAGAGACACTGAGGTTCATTTGTAACATGGAGCAATTTGAGGGGGAAAAAAAAAAAAAAAAAAAAGCTCTCTCCAGAAAATCATTGATGGCGACACAGAAAACTTGTAATCTTCACACCTTAATGCCTTCCACAGCTGTTAATGTTACACCAGCAAGTAATAAAGTAGCTGCAAAGTGTAAAGCCGTCCGTTTTTCTTACACCCAGTTAAAAAATCCTTTTCAAGCTTCATTTATGGATTTCACTGCCCAGTTTGCCTCAGCTTCTTCTTTGACAGTGCTTTTGCTTTTGGTGCTGCTGCAGGCTGTGCCCCTTGTAAAAGACCTAAACCTGGCACAAACAACGCCAACAGGAGTTTCCTCCAATGCCACACGAAGACAGAACGCAGCTCAACTCACCGTCCTAAAATACGCTGCCAGGTCATCGGCGTTCCAGGTGACCACATCCGAGCGGTGGGGGACGTTCCGCAGGTCCATGGTGAGCTTTTCTCCTCCAGGTGGTCACAGAGTGTTCATAGCAGTGCTATCAGTGAAACAGCCATGGATTCCCCCGCCGTGTCACCCCTTCCCAGCCTGTCCAGGAGTTCCTCGCCCGGCTGGTTCTGTCAAAGACCCCGCTCTTTGAGCTTCGGGGTTCCGTCGCTGGGACGTCCCAGAGAGAGAGAGATGCTGCTTCCTCTGACACAAAATGGTCTCTTCTCAGAATAAGCTGCAGCCAGTCAGCCTCACCACTTCCTTTCTCTGAGTATAAATAAGTAAACAAGGAAGCACAGCAAAGTGGTGAAAATGTTCTGCCTGCTACATGTAAGTCAGCTCCTCTGGACCCTGTTTGCTGGTAATTGCACAGATAAATGTTTATGTGTTTACAGACTCTGTACAGCATAAAAATATTGTTGTGTTATCTGCACAGACCTGGGTTACTCCCTGTGCAAGTTTAGCCCCTCCAAAGAAGAAACACTTAAGAGAAACTTCTTCTATTTACCTCACCCCCTGAAGTGTCCAGCATCTTTCTTTGACTTGTACTGCAATAAAAGGTTGTTGTTGGAGCTGCACAGGAGGAATTCACAAACCATGGAATTACAGTCAGAATTCCTTCAGTTAAGAAATCACTGAGTGAAACTAAAAAAAAAAAAAAAAAAGACAAGTTTAGATGAAAAACTACTACATTGCCATTGTTCCAGTGCTTCATTTTCCAGCTACCTCTTATGAGGATTTCTGTGTCTGAAAAAGAATCCACAAACCCATAATATTATCAGAAGGACAGGAGGGACTTTCATCTGTCATGTACAGCAAATTCAGGCATCTTCCCATCAGGAGGTGAGATTACATTGAGTAATTCCAAAGGAGGATATCCATTCAGCCTTTTTTTCTTGTGATGGTAAGAATTCTCGGGACACTACTCACCAGTGCTCCATCAGGCTGCTCAAAATCAGTGGCCTGTATTAGTTAGAACAGGTGCACAGTCCTGAGGCACGGGAAAGGAAAGTTTCTCTTCTTTCTAATGATCAAGGAAATGCTCATTAGATGCTCCCCTGTTTCCAACCACTGAGGACCTTCTAACCCTGGGTCTGTAATCTGCAAGTGTTGCATTTGAGTGCATGTATTTGAGATCAGATCTACAGGTCTTCATGGTGGTGAATATAAGAGCTTTCCTTCTGAAATCACAGGCTGATTTAAAGCAGCTTACTTCTTTTTCTGGAGAAATGTTGGTCCCAGCTGTTCCAAGCAGTGTAGCATTTATCAAACACACGGCACAGCTGTGTTTCCTGGGTTCTTATTCAGAGTGATGGGAATCACCTGAGGCACCTCCTGACAGTACCACAGAAATATCACCACCTCCAGGTTTGGGGATGAAATGGGACTAAATGAACTTGTATCAAAGAATCCGGAAAGGAGAAGTTTGCTCATTGTCAGCAGTGGGGAAGGGGAGGTTACACGACTCCATCTCAGACATCCCAACACATCCTCTGCATTTCACAGAGAGACGAGTTTCTCACAGCACAGGGGCAGGAAGAAGCCTGTGCTGTAATTTCCATTATTCCTCTCTCTCTCTTCAGAGTCACTCTGGTTACCTCCAGAATTATCACTTTCTCCCAGATGCTCCTGTTTCCCCCCCAGCTTGGAGAGGTAATTTCAACACTGCTGGTCCCTGAGAATGGACATCAAGAGAGGAACAGCTGAATGACCAGTTGTGCCAGAATCTCTAGTCAGATTTGGGTAGGAGTGTAAGGGAGGATGTCTGGCAAGCCACCACGTGTGATTTGTTTGGAGGAAGACAGGCAGACTTGAGCACTGGGGCAATTAAATGAACCCCAGCCAACAGACAGGGACACTGAGGGTTCTTGGGGCAGAATATCAGGTTTGACAGTGCAGAAATCTGGTTGGTAATTAAGACACATTTCAGAGGGGAAAATCCTAATTGTCTGCTGGGACTGATCATACACTTCGAATCTTAGGAGTTCGATTTTAAACTTCAAGAAATGAGCACACAGTAAATAGGCAGCTAATTACAGCTGTTATCAGGTGCATACATTTCCACCGACACCTTTTCTTCCCTCTTTTTAAAAAAGTTGGTGTTTTAAAGGCGTTTTACACCCTGCAGTGGCACAACCTTCACATAATAAATGTGTCTCTTCAACAGCAGCTGCCAATGGTGCAGTTCTTTTGATGCAGTGATGGGCTGGTGACTGATGTTTGAAAATGTGAGAGTCAAACCATTTTAGGCAACACAGGGGGGGAAATTCACACTGTTCACATTCTGCTGCCTTCAAACAGCAGCAACGTGTTTCACCTCTTTCTGGTGGTGTTCTGTCACCTCTTTCTGGTGGTGTTCTGTCCCTGTTTTAAGTGGGGTCAAGGGTTTGCTTTGAACAGTTTTCAGAAGGGTTTGTTTTTCTAGAATAACTCAGGTTATGTGTCCATTCCCCTAAGAAACCAAAAAAAGTTCAAACCTCGTAAGAATTTAGTCTCCATGTTCATCTCAATCCCAAAGCACAATGGGTCTTCACCACGTGGTTTTCTTTTGTCCCGCCTAATTCTGTTTTTTGAGTTGATTGTTCCTTTTATCCCGGGAATATTTGCCACTGACAGCCTATTGTCCCTCCTCTGTCACCTCACCCCAAGGTGCACGCCCAGCTCTGACTGTGGGGGGCTGAAATGGTGACTTTATTGACTCAAACAACCGGGCCCTTTGCAAAAGCAGCAGATGCTTTGCTGGGGCCTGGTTTGCACCCCACAACCGAAGGGGAGGAGGAGAGATTTTTGGGTGCGTGGTGGCAAAATCTCTGATCTTCATATTCCCCCCTGGGGCACAGTGTGGGGAGCAGAGAAAACAACCTTTGTTTAGCAACAAGGTGGGTTTTGAGCTAGATGGGGGAGATAAGGGAAGCAGACCCTGGCGAGGTGGGATAATGCTTTTTCACCAGTTTGGTCAACTTACATCTAAATTACAACAATCAAATCTCATCATTGGATCCACAGTGGTGATATCTTTCCTCTCTACTACGTGCTCTTAGTCTTTCTTTCTCTTTCTATTGCTTGTACATTTTAGTAAGTGATAAGTTTATAGTTTTATATTGTTATATTTCTATGGATAATAAGCAAAATGGTTACATACCTCCTTTCCATTGCGTATTTATACATATATATATTGTTATATGCATTATATATATTAGATATACATTGTCTATTTTCTATACATTATCTATTTTATATACATTATATATATTTTACATATTATACATTACACACACACATATATATGCTATTCACTCTATTCAGTGTCATTTCACTCTAATCCCACCCAAGGGATCTATGACTGACAAGAATCTCAGTTATCCTGCCCTCAGGGGCAGGTCCTGCCAGTAATTCATGGAAAAATGCTTTTATTTTTACATCCTTTAAAAATCACAGTATTTTTAACATAATCCTTATTTCCTATAATAATTGCTGAGCCACACTTTCCACTCCTCCATGTCCTTATTTCTTATTCCCTTAATTCTTGCAGTCAAGTGTTAACTCTGGCTTTGCAATGTCTGTGCATTAATACAAGAGGCAAAAACAGGGTCTTTGCCAATTTGAAAAAGCAATTTGCAGCAGTGGGACTGCGAGGCTTCCTCCCCACCTAGTGGCTGAATCACAGTCCCATGGTGATGACTGCCAAGTGCAGGAAAAGGGATGGAGGGAATTGTTGTCACTGTACAAATTTGATACTTGGATTATAGATACGACACTTGAAAGGGGGAAAAATAATTAGAACTTATTACTCTTTATGAACTCAACCCTCAGTAAAGATTTAGCTTGATAGGAAAAAAAAATGAGGACTTGAAGGAGGATATTTTCCATTGCCAGTGATTTGTGTTACTTTGAGCAGGTGGCAAGATGGAATTTAGGAAATTCCAAAATGCCTGAAATCCTAAAATACAACCACTAGAGTGCAACTGGACTCTGTTCAGAAACCAGAGGGAACCAAATATCTATTTGCCATAAAAATAAGGTAAGTAGTTAGAGATATTCTAGCAAGAGTGCTGTTTTCTCAGGTACATGACTTACTCACTCTGTTGGGGTCATAAATGGCATAATTTGTCTGGTTTGTCTACAGATGCTGCCAAAAAATGCAGGGAACCCCCAGCAACCCTCAGCAAAGACGTCTACTGAGGAAAGACTGAAAAACCTCTTTGCTGAGTGTGAGAAGGGGAAGCTGGAGATGAGGGAAGGGAAAAGGAGGCAAAGCTTGGGAAGGAGGGGCTGCTATTCCCAGATGGAGCTGAAGCCCAAGGTGTTCCCATTCAGTGTTTCCACAACAGGCTGCCCATCTGCTTCGCCTTCTTTTGTTTTCTAGTGGGGTTTTCTTTGTTACATGTTTATTCAAACAACCCAAAAACCCCCTTTGCAGCAAAGACAATGACAATTTTTATTTCATCCAAATTTTTTAAAAAACAGTATTTCAAGTCTATCCAACTATTCTCGCAGCTAAAGAAACGATGATTATTTTAACTCAGCCCATTTTTGGTTATTTTCATCAGCTGAACTATGGATACCCATGAACAGCTTACTGACCAATAAGAAAAGCCATTTGCGATTTTGCAACGCTGAGACCAAGAAAAAAAATGTTTCAACAGCTTTTATATTAATGTGCTCATTTCAGACCTTCATGGGTAAAGATTTTGCCAATCCTGAAAGTTTTTGAGAGTGAATTTCTCACATCAGAAAACAGATGACTCGGAGGAAAACAAAGCTGCTGGTAACCAACATCGTCTGGGGTATAGTTGTGTTTTGAATGTTAGTTTAGTTTTCAATATTTATGTTCCTCTCTATGACTGGCTCAGAGTTTCCCAGGAGCTGAATTCTTGAACATCCCATGCTTTTCAAATTTTCGGGCTGACCTTGTGTTCAAATTACAGTGTATTCATAATTGGAGATATTTTTTCCTCAGAAACAAGGATTTTGAACATATTTCAAATTGTACACATGAATTGTACTATGGGTGGACTTTCCAGCAATCCCAGAGTGACTTTCCAGCAATCCCCCAGTTCTGCTAAAGGTCCAGCTGAGGATACTGATGATGATGATGATGATGAAGGTGATGAATTCATTGGGCCACCACTTCCACTTGGGTTCAAAGATAGGGATGAATTTAACAACAGTGATAATACAGAGGAAGATAACGTAAGTAATTCATTCCTACTTAATGTTTTAACTCTTTGGGTGAGTGATTCGTATGTGAGCTCTTCCTCTCCGATTGAATTTCCAGGTGAAATACGACTTTTTTGAAATGCAGGGTTGCTGGTTTTCCCTAATGATTATTCATGGCATGAAAATAATTGGGTTTGTTTCAAAATGCCAGGATTTAAACCAACAAAATATGCATGTCAATCTCAAGGGAAATTCATCATCAATTACTATATACTGTTTACTTTTTTTGTTATCATGTTTTGAAAGAACTAGATAAATATTTTACATTCCTATTTTAGATGGTTTATTTCCCAAAGCACAATTTTTTACAAGAGGAGGCAGAGGTGAGCTGGAATCCAGGGAGAACAACTGAGCCAGAACTGTTTTGAGAAAATGAACTGTGGTATTTGATGGAAGAAATAGAAACTTTACTCTCAGTATCCCAGAATGCCCAAACAAGGAGCAATATAATCTTAGAGAAGTCCTAGAAAATTCAATAGGGGTGTACTCAAACAAAGAAGATGTCAACTAAATAGAGATAAAAATAAAAGAGAATATAAAATAAAGAACAAACATAACAGTTTTGGGTGGTGGAATACAATGATGCTGTACCTGCTCAGGAACTGAGGTCAAGACGATAAAGATGACCTGGAAAGACCAAAGAAAGACTTCCAGGGGTGTGGCTATATAAATAAACTAATGAATATGTATAAAGGAAGCCAAAATACCTAGTGAATACGTAAACAGTGTGTAATTAAAAGCTCTATCCATCCACCACTTGGCATGTTTTATTAGAAGAGCTCTCCAGCACGCTGAATAAAGAATTCCCTTTTTAACATCTACAAATTGGTGTTTAAAAGTTTGTTTGTGCTGCCTTTTGGTATCATTTTTGGCCCCCCAGATGGGACAGCTCTACCTGACCTCCCGTGGATCTGAGGGATCTCTGGATCTTCAGGACAGCACCAGGACTTTCCTGGAGAAGACCACAGATCCTTGGACCAGTCTGGGATGCAGGTAAGATCCCAGTCAATATTAAGGCTATTTTTATTCTTCTTCTTCTTATTATTATTATTATTATTATTATTATTTCTATTTATTATTATTCTTTTAGGGAATCCTGCCCATACAAGACATGTGGATTTTCCAGTGCATTGGGTGGGTTATTTGGTGTTTGGTTTTGTTTTCTCAGTTGATATTGTTTTGCATTTGTATTTGTTTCTGAATTGTAACATTTTGGGCCTGTTACTGTTCAGAGATGGGCAGTGGACAATCTGAAGGGGGCATTTTGGAAAAGCCCCCACTTGGCTGCATTTTAGGAAGATGGATGAACCCCCTGGGGAACAGCTACCAGGGAGAACTGAATTAAGCATTATAATCAAGGGGAGCCGTCATGGAACACTGAATTATAACACACAGTGTTACAATTAATGCTGTTTTTAAGGTGGGAGCCAAAGTGGGATGAGGTTTGCACTTTGCAGAACCACCTGGAGCAGCAGAAAGACTGTGGTGTGAATCCAACCCTCTTGGACATTGGTGTTAGCCCTTGAAAAGGAGGCTCAAGGGAAGCAGTTAAATTGTTGTTGTTCAACGAGTAGCACAGGAAAAAATTATTCTAAACATCTCCCCGATAAGGAGGACAACTTAGACCTCATGGTTGGGTGGGGGAACAGATAATCAAGATGCAGAAACCAATCTTGCAAGGGAACTGGCACATGAAGAGGCAGATTTAGCACATCTAGAAGAAAAGGTAGAGAGAATGTGTCAGAGAGAGAAGAGAATTGCAGTCTGGTTGCAGGAAGAACTAGAGCTAGACAAGGAGGGGTGGTGGTGGACCCCTCTCTGTGAGATAACCCAGATTAAATGGCAAAAGCATTCAAAATGATGATTTAAAACCCAGGATCTGGACTAGAAAGATATCAGTGCCAAGTTAGAGGTGTTGTTTGATAGTATGGAGAAAGAAATGACTATTAAAACTAGGAGGAGGTTTTCGGAAGAGCAGATTTTGATGGGTAACCTACAGAGTATGTTGGACATTAAAGTGGTTCTCAGTATTAGACCTGAAAAATGCCTTTATCTGTATCCCTTTGAATTCTGAAAGTCAAGAAGTTTTTGCTTTGGAATGGGAAAACCCAAACACAGGGAGGAAGAACCCGCTGGCTTGAACGGTTCTCCTGTGGTGTGTGTGGGGTGGGGGTTTAAAAGAACCCTGCAATATCTGGAAGTCAACTGGCAAAAGAACTGGAGGACTGGAGAAATCGAAACCCTGGTGGAGCCTTACTATAGTAGGTGGATGACATTTTGATAGCCCCTGAAACCAACAGCATCAATGGGATCTGTGGCACTACTGAATTCCCTGGCACTGAGTGGATATGCCCTTTTTAACATCTACAAATTGGTGTTAAGTTTGTTCCTGTTGCTTTTCAGTAACTGAGGCCTTTTTTTTCTATATTTTTAAAATTATTATTATTTGTTTGTGGTGTCTTTTTGTTTATTTCGATATATTTTCGTTGTTTTTTTTTTTTTTCCTGTTCTGTACTGGCTTATGGGTCACGTGCTACTTCGTGTTTCAGATTTAAACTCTCAGAATTAAAACAACATTTTCCAGAGAAAGTTGAGCACTTTTTATGTGTTTCTTCCTGTTTGACTGTTATCCCCTGTATAGTGTAACACACTGTGATATTTAGACATTAGTTTCAGGTGGTTTTATTATAAGTGAGTTATAAATAGCAAGGTGTGACACTGAAAGAAATGTGAAGACAGACACTGAAGTGTCTGAACTGTGTGCTCTGAAAATTTCCTACAACTGCCTCTTTTTAACTGTTCTGCAGAACTCCCACTTGTTTCTCATCCCATATCACTCTTACTATTTAATTTATCCAGGTTCAATAAAGCCTTTGAGCTCCTGGACATTTGTGTGGACCAGATATAAGATACCAAGTCTGGGAAGAAACAGGACAGCTCTTTATTATAATTATTTGTCTTTCACACGGTTTGGTTGGTTGGTTGAGTTTTGTTTGGTTTTGCTACAGAAGGGTCACTTTGCTGAGGTTCTGGGAGCAGATTCTCTTTCTCAGTCCATTCACTGTTCTGCTGGACATCTCTGCTCACTGCTGGACTGTGAAGTTCTGGTGAGCGCAATCCTCTTCACATTCAGAGGCAAAATGCAGAATACCTGCAGTCTTCCATCCAGGGAGCTGTTCGTCTAAACACCATTTATAAGCTGTCTCTCATAAGCACAATGATTCAGAACACATTTTTTAAAGTTATCAAAATCAGGCGAGAGGCTTAATTTTGGAATTAACAAAACATAACAGACTATTAATTTGGAAATATGAAAAAATTGCCATTGGACATTGCACATTTCCAGTCTCTGAGCAAGAGGAGAACTAGAGAAAGGGGATCTTCACAATTTATTCATTTACTAACGAGACCTCGAGGACTAGAAATGGGAATGAGGAAAAGACTTTTATATGGGCAAAGCCTGAAACTGCTTTGGGCTCGTTCCTGAACTGCTGTGCAGCAAACACACAACTCAGCTTTGTGTGATGCAGAATTGATTCTGTCAAATGTCTTGATTCTTCTACCTCCCTCTTACTGATGAATAACATGATGGAAGGGTCATGTCCAAGATGCCCTGGTGGGTCTCACAAGCCCACTCTGTCTGTGCTCACGTGTGGGTACAACTGTGCTGTGCTTGGCTTTGGGAGATGTTGGACGGGTGTGTTTTGTCCCTCCAAAAGAATTAATGTATTAACAATGTCAGTCGGCTCTTTGTCCTGAAAATATTCTGCCCCATTTAGTAACTTAATCAGCTGGGGGAGCCATATAAACCTGACAACAGAATTATTCTTTTCCCTTCAGAGAAAACAGCTATTGTCCAGCATCAGCTGAGAAACACATTCTCAGTTAATTTCATTGATGTCTTCGTGCAATTATGAATCAAAATAAGAGCCTTGGGCAGTGCTTGTGGCTCTGGGCTCAGTTCTGACAATTAAGCCTTGCCTAGACAGGCACCTGTGGTACAAACTGATGGGCCAGTACAGGGGGGAACTTGTTTTCTGCACTACGTGTTGGATCTGTTCCATTAACACCAAAAAAGTCTGTTTAATCAAATTACTCTTTCACGTGGTTTGAGAAGTGATAAAAAAAAATCTGGTTTGCTATTGAAAGATACCAAATGAAAATTTCTATGAAGGAAGTTACAAACCTTTATGTAATCAGGGTGAGCACGAGGAAAAAGAGAAATCCTGCCTAATTATAATGACAAGGCGATTTGTTAAAAATTGTGACTGTTGCAAGATTCCAAAGATGCTTTAAAATGTATGAATGGAAAATGGGAAATTCCCTTTCATGTGGTAGGATACCTGCAACTGTTACTGTTGTCCAAACAAATATCAGAGGATTAAAATTGTTACAAATATATTAATGTATTTCTCTTTTATCTCCACCCAGTGAATAAAATTTGAGATCATGTAAAAGATTCAGTCTCATTTTGCCATCTAGTGGCAACACTTTGGTTTGTTGGGATACATTTCAGAAAAGCAAGAGGGTGTTAGATAGGAGGGTAAGAGCTACGAATTTCTTGGAATAATCACTCATTGGTCAATATATTCAAAAGCCTAATTACATTTTATAGCAGCAGTGCACAAATAGGCACGTTGCTAATGTGGATTTCCACTTGAAAGAACCATTTCTGAAGGTAATCCAGGTGTGTTTCTTCATATCTTTATGAATCTGGATCACTAGTGATTTTTTTTTTTCCTTGTGGATGTGAATCAGTAATTTCCCTTCCCACTTTTTCTTGGATTTTTACCAAGATGGTGGTGTGGCCAAACAGCTTATCTTTAGAAATATAAAGGACAACTCAAGGCATACTGGCTGGACAAGCCCTTTTTTTTCTCCCTAAGAAGAAAGGACAAAACTTTTAAACTTTTTTTTATTATTATTATTATTATAACTATAATTTTGTATTCAATTTACATTTCTTTGGTATGATTTCTTTGGTGTGTCCGTACTTCAAGGTTTGTAGTATTAATTTTTTTCCTCTTCCCATAGTTCTGAAGACTTTTGGGATCTGCACCGTCCTTATGCCTCCTTCCAAAGCGAATCCTACAGGCTCTTGGTTGATCTCTCCTTGTTGCAAGAGCTTTGAGAGCTGACCTGTTACTTGCAGGAGCTCAGTAAGGAAACAGAAAAGCTGCTCTGGATTGTGCACTGTGGAATGTCAGAGAAGATGCAGAGCCTGTCCAAGGGGCAATATGGAATAATTCAGTATAGCCCAGCAAGTGACAGTGTTGTGAAGGGTTTGGAATTGTTCTCTGAGGTCCTGGACAGTGGCGCTGAATTCCCTTGCTAGAAATAAATAAGGTTACTACACTGTCCCTGAAGAGGAGGGTAACCCAGGTTCTCGTTAATAGATCCCTTGGGTCGGATTAGAGTGAAACAGCACTGAACTGTTAATATATATAAACTGTTAAATATATAAATATATTTATTTATTTATTTATAAATAAGTATAGAGAGAGTTTATTTTAGAACAGTGGAAAGCAGGTATGTAACCATTTTGGTTGTTAGCTATAGTAATGCAGCAATAGAAAAACAGAGCACTTAAGAAAATGTGTAAGGAAAAGAAAGAGGGGGGATAAGAGTAGAAAGATCTCACCTCAAGTGTACCCAGCGAGGACACTTGATTGTAATTTCGATGTCTGTGTGCCGAAGGGATGGTTACAGTACTGATCCACCGGAGATGGGAGAAAGACCACGAAACACGGAGTCCGGATGGTTAATTCACTTTGGATTTAGGTGGCGGGGAGTTTTGCACTGCCCCTCACTTGGCAGCACTTACGGCCCATCAGAAGGGATGAATACTATTGTAAGCGTGAACGTCCCGCGTGAATGGGGCCTTTCTGGGGAGGTTCGGAGATCACTGGCACGATAAAACCGTCCCAGCTCTCAGATTCGCCTCCACAGTCGGCCAGTTTGTTTGGAGTCATTAACGTTAACGTTAACATTTCGGTGTCTCACACACGCGCCTGTGCTCTTAATCCCCGTTTTATAATGCAGTGGAGATTTAGGCCAATGAACTCTCCTGCGCATCGGAAAATTTTTTGAACGATTTCTTCATAGCAGATGTTTCTTGACCCGCCAAAATTAGTCTTTCTTAGAAGGTACTGGAAGAAGCAGCAAGAAGCCTTCCGGCTGTCAGTGTGAATGGTTTCAGACCCGGAGTATCTTTTTGGGACATTGTTAGCTGGGGTCTAATAACTGGGCTAGGTGATCTTGAAGGTCTGTTCCAACCTTGATGATTCTGTTATGACAGTTCAGTGGTGCTGCTGTACCTCTTGCAGCAACTCCTTGCCTTCCCTTACCCCCCGCCTTGAATTGCCTTGAGTACCAGCAGGAAAGGTGGGCAAGACAAAGGAGGGAAAGGCAGCGAAAGGCATGGGGGAAGGGAGGGATAGGCAAGGCACGACCCTCGACGGAAAACGTGGGCGCTGCCCGCAGGTCCCCGAGGGCCGTCCGGGGTGGGGCGGAGCGGGAGGGCGGTGCTGTGACCTCTCGGACCCCAGTCCAGGCGGAGGGCAGCGGCGGGAACCACGGGACGAGCGGCGACGATGCAGGCGAAGGTGGGCGCCGGCGGGGCGGCCCGGGGACTGCGGCGGGCGGGGGAAGCGGGGTGCGGGCACAGCTCCCCCCGGGGTGACCCTTCCCGCGGGGACCGGAGCCCCCGAGCCCCGGCTGGGAGCTCAGCGGGGACGACGCCAGTCCCGGTCCCAGAGTGACCGCGTTCCGCACCTTCCCCCGAGGGGAGCCGGTGCCGGCGGGGAGCGGGGCAGCCCCGTTATCACCGCGTGATGGAGGGATGGAGAGCCGGGTCCTGCCTCTCCCCGCAGCCCACGCAGCCCCCCGGTCCGGAACAGGGGAGTCCCTGTGCTGGGACGCCTCGCGGGAGCCACAGAGCCGGGCCACAAAGCTCCCCGCGGGGTAACGGGGCTGGTCGTTCATCCGCCTTTCACCGCGTGTCGCGCCGGTGTGGGTCCTCACCCTCATCCGAAGGTCTTCAGGAAAGGTGAAACCTCTTGGACAGGGAGAGGTGCCGCGACCTGGTGGCATTCACCGTTAGCAAGTGATCCTTTCCATCAATCCTTTCCCATTATATATCTGATAAAGGCCAGTTCCTAATGCTTGTAAGAAATCACTGAGTTTATTCTGGTTGCTGGGGCTTCAGCATCCCTCCTGTTTAATACCGGTCACATCTGCCCTTGATGGTTTTGGGCAGGTGAGGGGCCATCTATGACGGTGTAGGATGTAGACAGGAACGGTGAGCTGACGGGTTTAATTAAAATATTACCCTGCTTTGATAATTCCACTCGTTTGATGGACCATGAAGGATTAAATAGCACTTGTTGCTGGCTGAAATATTTGTGGCACAGGGTCCAGTCTAATCAGGAGCCTGGGAGGAGCATTGTGAGGTTTAAGTTAGTTTTTGTTGTGCCGATATATATTAGCCCACTTACCCTCCACCACTACTTCCCTGTCATATTTTGTTTCAATACTGGAAACTGAGCAAGTACATTTCCCTTCCTTTGGTTGGAGGTTGTGTTTCACATATTATGGTTATATTTCCCTCTGCCAAATTCATGCTATTAAGTGGCGCTCCTAAAAAGTAAAATAATACAAGTCTGGGTGGGATTTGCCCAGACAGGTTACCCCATTAAAAAGAAGGGAAAATCCTATGTTTTGTACCACTGCTGTCAGGAGTTTCCCAAGCAAGCGGGCCACAAGGTTTAGTCAGACTCAGAGGCACCGTTCCAATTCGGGGTAATTTTACCATAACACGCTGTCCTGGCTGCAATGCTGTCAGATGTTCCCTTTTAATGGAAGGAGGAGCACCTGATGCAGGTTTTAGAAAGACGGCTCGGCTCCCAGGGCTCCCTGCGACTCCACACCGATTATTTAGTTGCTGGAGTGCTCTGGGAAGTCGAAATCCCGCGCTCGGTCGCGTGTAGCTTAAGGCTCTTTTTCAATAGCGCGTTGGCCCTTTCTGTGATTCCGTTTGACTGGGGGCAATATGGGATGAAGAATATCCACTGAATTCCTTCCTTGAATTCATCCCGCTCCTGACCCATTAGTGTACCTCTTTACATGAGAAATGTGAGCCATTATCACTCGGGGTGGAATCGGGAGACCTAATAACCAAGATGACACCCTGGCCTTTTGGGTGCCACGAGCAGGCCAGAGACTCCTCCTGGGAGGGTGTATTGTGTCCTGCAGAGGGCCTGAGTGGCCCCATGGAATCCAGTTTCCATGGAGATCATAAAGCTTTTCTTTTCTTGATGTGCGGGGGTGGGGGTGGGGGGGTGTGAAGCTTTAGCAGGGTGATCCAATAGTAATGCTAATCTAAGGACATTCTGCAAGAATAGTTTCACAAGTTTTCCCCTGTTTAGGGGCCACCCTTTGCTCTGTGCAGCAAAATAAATGGCTGCTTCATCAGTGTCACCAAATTTCTGATGTAACCATTCTTCTAGTTGATACCATTTCTGATTTAGGGAGTCTTCTGTCTTTGTCTCCCTGATTTTAGTTAATCCACCAACCTTTTGATTCCAGTTTATGGCTGGTTTGTTATCTTTGGCATGGGATTTAACCCATCCTACCTTGAACAGTGTTTTCCTGGCTATATTCAAAAGTAGTTGCCAGTTTTTATTCCCAATTTAGGGATTCCCATTGGCAGAGCCACTGTGTGGCACCAGCCCAAACAGCACAGAAGCCCACAGAGGTCATTATTGCTCCATTCTGATGTTAGAAAAAATGCTTTTAACCCTCTTACTCCTACCTTCACCTTCTTCTGTTGTTTGTTTGTGTTGATGTTTAGTGAAACAGCCTTGTATTGTCATTTACCCTTTTTGCTCAGGCATCAGTGAACCAAATATTTCTGTTGGCCTCCCCTCAGTGAGGGGAGGTGCACCTGAAATTGGTGAGGGTTTAACAGGTTGTTCTAATGCCAGTGGATGTGCATTTATAGCCATTTGTAATTTAGAAACTTTAGGAGGTCCTTCTGTTAATTCCATTCCTTCTGCAACTGCCATTAGGTAGGAATTCCATTTCCTGACTGGAGAGTTTTGTGCAGCTCCTTCTGGGGGAGCAGAGCCCTTTAAAATATATTCCAGCCAGTTAAATTGTCCTCTGGTTTGTACAGGCTGTTCCTGGTGTATTTTTCTAAGCTTGTTTCGCTGCTTGGACTAGAGAAGAAGGTCTCTTTTTCCATCAGAATATCTCTGAATTTAGGATTTAGACTTACTCCATGCTTTTGTAAGTAGTCAGTGACTCACTTGCCATCCTGCTGTCTGTTTGTTGTGAATGAGTATTTTAAAGTTGCTTAAGGAATCACCAGGAAAGGTTCTGGCAAAACCAGGTTTGATGTAATCTAAATTTAATATAAAACAGCACGACAAAGTTCATTGGCGACGTTCACTCTGCTACTTACCAGGTGGTTAAAGGACACCGAGACAAAGCAAACAAAAATTCAAAATCAATCAATCCATACCAAAATAACCCCCAAAACTATCTACGTGGAGCCTAGGAGTAGGGAGAAAATTATAGAAAAGGGTAAGGATGAAAAGGAATGTGGAGGGTCCTGCTGTTGAGTTACAAGATGTAAAGTAGACCCCTGTGGTCCAGGAGAGCTCAAAGGGTCTCACTTTGGACCACTGTTTATAGGACCAACAGAAAATGGGCTTTAGTCATGGGAATTTTCCAGCCTAGCCCCAATTCAGGTCGCTATCCTTCTTTGGAAGTTTGATAACAAAAATATTATTCCATTTCAGTTTTTATTGAGGCAAGAAAAAAATGTTTCCAGGTTTCATTCCACCCTTTGCCACAGGCAGGGACACCTGCCACTAGGCCAGGTTGCTCCAAGCCTTGTCCAACCTGTCTTTGAACACTTCCAGGGATGCAGGGGCAGCCACAGCTTCTCTGGACAACCTGTGCCAGAGCCTCCCCACCCTCACAGGGAAGGATTTCTTCCCAATATCCAGTGTAACCTACTCTCTTTCAGTTTAAATCTACTATGATGCAGTGGGTTACCTTGGCTCTGTGCTCCAGCCCCCTCTTGCAGCACCAGCTGCTGCCTGTGTGGCTTCCCAAGCCCTTGCAGGGAACTGTTGGTGGCCTTGGGGTCTAACGAAGTTTCTGGACTGAGCCCTGTGGAGCTGGCTGGGACAGTGGGCAGGGCCATCTTTGGGATGGGCAGTGTTGGGAGGCTCGAGTTTCCTGAGAGTGGAGGGGTTCATTTTCTCCACCACACACTGGCAGGCACCGAGTTGGCTGGTTCCCTCCTGGGGCTGCCACGCTCCCAGCTGGGGAGGCTGGAAACATTTCACTCCTCACACTCATCTCTCTCCTCAGAGGTGGACCAGCAGCATCAACCAGGCCAGCAAGACGTCCCTGCTCGCCTGGGAGAGGGAGACGGGCATCGAGCTGGTGCAGATCAACGGGCAGAGGCGCTACGGGGGGCCCCCCCCAGGTACGTGATGGGGGCAGCTGGCGCCCCGTGGGCACGGCAGCTCCGCTCACGGGGGACCCCCCGGCTGTGCTGTGTGCCCGCAGGCTGGGTGGGTGCCCCGCCGCCCGCCGGCACCGAGGTGTTCATCGGGAAGCTGCCGCAGGACCTGTACGAGGACGTCCTGATCCCGCTCTTCCAGAGCGTGGGGAAGCTCTATGAGTTCCGCCTCATGATGACCTTCAGCGGGCTCAACCGGGGCTTCGCCTACGCCCGCTACAGCAGCCAGCGCGGTGCCAGGGACGCCATCGCCACCTTCAACAACTACCAGGTGCGCCGGGGCTGCGCCATCGTGGTGTGCCGGAGCACGCAGAAGCGCGAGCTGAGCGTGGACGGCCTGGCCGCCTCGGTGAGCCGGCAGGAGCTGGAGGCCACGCTGCAGAGGGCCACCCAGGGCATCCTCAGCGTCACCCTGCACGCCAGCCCCCACCAGGGACAGGCCAAGCTCGCGGTGCTCAAGTACAGCTCGCACCAGGCCGCCGCCCTGGCCAAGAAAACCCTGATGGAAGGTGAGTGGTGCCCCTGCTGGGGATGGGCTTCCTGGTGTCCCTAAGGAAGGGTTGACCCCGCCTCCGGGCTTGGCTGCCTGGTGACTTCAGCCCTGAGCCACCCCTTGTGCCCTGTGGGATGCCAGCTGCTCTCGGTGTGGTTTATCCCTTGGATCCACAAGTCCTAGTGGTGGTGGGATGAAGAGGTTGCTGGAGGTCTTCAGAAAGTTGCCTGCTCAGCAGGAAGATCACCAGTGCCATTCCAGGGCATCCAGAGTGTTGACCAAGTTATTAAACCCTCCCAGTGGAGCTACCCTATCCCTCAGTGCCCCTTAAACCCTCCTGATGGAGCTGCCCTACCCTTCAGCATCCCTTAAACCCTTCTGATGGAGCTGTCCTACCCTTCAGTGTCCCTTAAACCCTTGTGATGGAGCTGCCCTACCCCTCCCATGATTGCACTGGGACACTTTTCCCAGCTGGGACCTCGGACCTCCAAAGTCCTGTCTTGTACCCATTTGTGCCCCAGCTGAGAAGCATTTGGCTTTGGCATCTTGTACCTCGTCCCTAAAGCCAGGCTGCCCCTAAAATCCTGGTGATCACTGCAGTGGATGCTGGAGGGCAGGTGAGCATGTCCTGTCTCTCGCAGGGAACCTGAGGCTCAGGGGATCAGGGATAAAGGTGGAGTGGCTGCACTCTGACCTGA
>NW_020955435.1:873912-876632 GCF_003031625.1 Empidonax traillii | reverse complement strand
AGCTGAGAAGCATTTGGCTTTGGCATCTTGTACCTCGTCCCTAAAGCCAGGCTGCCCCTAAAATCCTGGTGATCACTGCAGTGGATGCTGGAGGGCAGGTGAGCATGTCCTGTCTCTCGCAGGGAACCTGAGGCTCAGGGGATCAGGGATAAAGGTGGAGTGGCTGCACTCTGACCTGAAGCAGAAGCTGCAGCTGTGGGAGGAGAGGCCACCGTCCAGCCAGGCGCAGGAGGACAAGAGCCTGGCAGTGCCCAAGCCACTGGCCCTGCCTCCAGCGGCGGAGAACGTGGTGGACCACCTGAACACCCTGTGCAGGAAGCAGCACCTGGGGACACCCCTGTTCCTCACCAAGTGCCTCCAGGTGAACCCCAACGGGTGGCTGCTGTTCTGGTACCAGGTGGCGATCCTGGGGTACTCCATGCCCTTCAGTGGGTTCACGTGGGTCCGGCAGGACGGGCAGGGCCAGAACAGGCACGAGGAGGCCAAGGCTGCAGCGGCACTGCACGTGCTCCGTGTGTTAGGTGAGCCCTTGGTGAGTCCTCACGTGGTGTCCGTGCCAACCCCCTGCTTTTCCCAGTGTCCTGAGTGTTTCCTGGGAGCGTGTGTCTTGCAAGGGGGGCCCCAACCTGGCAGGCAGGGCTGAAGCACTGCCCACCCCCTGCTAGATGGGACCCTGCTGGGTCTGAGCTCTGGGTGGGATTTCTGGTTGGAAGCAGAGGGTGCAAGAGGAGGGTTTGGGGTGAGAGAAGAGCCTGACGCTCCCCTCTCCACTGCAGGGTCCCAGCTGGTGTAGGGAGCTGCTCTGCCAGAGCCACGACTGAGCCAGCCAGAGTCATCGGCTGCGGTGCTGCCAGCAGTGTCCAAGCCCTGCCAGGCCCTCGGCCCTGTTCCAGCGTTTCTTTGGGCTTGTTTGCATTGGTTTTGGAGCCGGCTCTGGAGGATCAGGCCTGCTGTCCTGGTCCAGGGCAGCTGCCCTGTCCCCAGTTGGCTTTTGCATTGTTTTTGGGATGTTGGTTTTCCTGCGCGGTTTGTCTTGTTGTAAACTGGTTTATGTTGAGGTAGAGAAGCCCATTGCATGTCCTGGAGGAGCAGTAGCTGCTTGGAGAGGCTGCCAGTGTTAGATGCCAGAAAGGTAGAAGTGTGGACAAGATGAGGAAAAGGCCGTCCACAGGGACCATCGTGGTGCCCACAGGTGTTCCGTGGGCTGGGGGAGCTGCTGTCCAAGGAAGGGAGTGCCTGCGGGCTGTTTTCTGTTGCACCATGTCCAGGAAGCAGCCGTGGTCGTTCCCGGCTGTCCGTAAATGATTCCTCAGGACTGGGAGATCCAGACGCATGTTGGTCGTTTGGGATTAAAGAATTCTTGGAAGTACCAGTTGTGTCACGTCATCTCTCCCTCCCACATCCTCGGCTCCCTGCCTGTCCAGCGTACCTTGGTGCTCTCCCCCACAGCGGCAAGGGCAGGGAAAAGGACAAGGATTTGGAGCCTCCACAGCCTGGTGGGCTGCTCATCAAACCAGAGAGGGTCCCCTCACACTCCCAGTTTGGGAGGGGTCCCCCAGTACTGGTGCAGTCCTGGTACATAGACAGGGGTCTCTGGGCAGGATTCCACCATCCCCTCAGTGGGATGGGACAGGTGGCTGCCAAGGGTCCTGGTTCCATATCCATCTTGGGGGACTCTCTGTCCTTTCTTGAGGGTCTGTATCTGTCCCAGGGGTCCCGGATCCTCCAGGTCACCCCGTTACACAGAACTAACATTTAGTACAACGTTGAGAGAATCGGTCGGGACGCCCAACAAATCTCTGGGGAGCTGTGGCAGCCTTAAGTAACAAATTGTAACCCATTTCTGAATAATTTGTATATGCTGGCTAACAGGGTAGTAGCTGTATCCTCTGTGCATCCAGGGCCATATGCCAGTGCCCCACTAAAGCAGTGCCTGTTCCTACATTGGCGTTAACGAGTTTCGTTCCTGCTTTTCAGGAGCACCTCTGGCCTCGTCCAGTCCCATCCCAGCAGGTGCAGCCTCAGCTGCAGTTCAGATGCCAGTTCTGGGGGTGGTCCTGCTCCCTCTGCCCCCAATGCTCCCCACTCATGGCACATTGTGATGCACATCTGCACCCACCAAGTCCCTTTGGCAGCACCCAAGTTCCATCCTCCTTTCTTTTGGAGATCCCCAGGATCCTCCAAGAGCCTCCTGGTGCACCCTTAGGTGCCTGTTTGTACTCCCTGGAGGTCCATCTGGCCCTCCTGGGGCAGGACCCTCACCTGCTGAGGCAGAGCCAAAACACGGGCACAAGGCACTGGGAAGTTAAAGGCACTGAGTTTATTTGTAACAGAGACAATGTCTAAATTAGTTAACAAGGGCTAATTGACGGCCTGGGACAGCAGGGCACGAAAGGCATGGACCTGTTTTGCCCAGCCCAGGCACTCCAGGACCCCATGTAAGCCCGTCCCTCGTGAGAAATGTCCTGCCTCCCCCTTCCCCCCATCCTAGGAGCCCCAAATACACCAGCAAAACCCAGAATTACCCCCTTCCCCATGAGCTGTATGCCCACCAGAGACCCCCAGCCATATCCCCCCCATATTTCAGTACCACCCCATCCACCAGGGATCTTCAATCATGCCACTCTCCCCCCCAAGCCTCTTCCACCAGGGATGCTCGGCCATGTCCCCCATCTCTGATCACCCACACCAGGGACCCTGTGGCAACCCCTTCCCTGAGT
>NW_020955435.1:854218-870408 GCF_003031625.1 Empidonax traillii | reverse complement strand
CAATCCCTCCCCATCCCATCCCACCCGCTCTCCATCCTAACCCCCTTCCCTCCCCATTCCACCCCATCTCTGTCCAACCCCCGCATCCCTCCCTATCCCTCCCCATCCCACTCCTCTCCATCCCATCCCACCTCGGCTCTCCACTCCCCCTGACCTGATGACCCCGTCCAGGGATCCCACACACACGATGCTGTCCGTGATGGGCACCATGCAGTCGATGGACTCTGCCCTCAGCGCGAAGCGGTCGCTGGCGGCCCCAAACCCGTCCCAGTTGAAGAGGTAAATGGTGCCCTCACTGGAGCCACACGCCACTTTCCTCCCTCTCTGGGCACGACAGAGGGCAGTGAGGCAGAACAAGAAACTCAGAGCACGGACATGCATCCGCGGGATCCTGCTCCGCGTCAGGGGGCAGCGCCAACCTTCAGCAGCACCACCGACGTCAGGTCCCCGTTCTGCGGCTCCGAGAGCAGCTCAAAGCGCCGCCTCTTCACGTTGTACACGCCCAGGGTGCCATCCCCGCTGCGGAAGGGACACCCTGTGAGCAGGGGACACGGCACAGGGCGCTGCCCCCAGCGGGCACGGGGAGCCCGACCCCAGGTACCTGGCGGTGAGCAGGATCTTCCCGTTGCCATCCACGGCCATGGCACTGATGTATTCCTCCTGCTGCCGGGCCTCCAGGACAGCATCGCCCTTGCGCAGGTCCCACACCTTCACCGCCCCGCCGTCATCGCCCGTGGCGAACACGTGCTGGTCGATGGGCAGCACACAGTTGAGGGCCGAGCTGCAGAGAGCCCACGGTCATGGATCATACAGCGGGATAAAGGCTCCCGGAGCACCGGGAACAGCGCTCCGGGCTCTCCCTGCCCGGGAAGGGAAGGGGCCCGAGATGAGCCGCCTGTGCTGACTAACCCGTGGGCTTTGGGGAAACGCGTTTCCAGCCGTCCCTCCTCCACCGTCAGGATGTGGATGGACTTGTCCTTGGACACGGTGAAAAGCTCTGGGGAGCCGCGTCAGCGCCCCCAGCCCCGCCGTGACCCCCGGTGCCGCCCCCCCGCGCCCCGCACTCACTCTGCCCGTCCTGGGAGAACGCCACGTCCCGGCACGACTTGAGGTGATGCCCCGAGGACCAGAGCTGCCGGTTCTCCCCCTCGGTGCAGGAGTACGAGTACCTGCGGGCACGGGGAGTGCTCGCCGGGGCCCGCGGGCGGTGCCCAGGGCCAGGACCCCTCCCCACGCTCCTGGCCCCACTCACAGGTACACATCGCCATCCACGTCCCCCGCGGCGAGCAGCGGCCGCTCCGGGTGCAGGGCGATGGCGTTGGCCGTGGCCTCGAAGCAAATGTCCTCGGGGGTGTCCCGCACCCGCGGCTCCCGCGCCGCCGGCTCCTCCGAGGAGTCCTGGGGGCAGCGGGGCCGTGGGACCGGGGCCGTGGGGCTCGGGGGCATCGGGGTCCCGCCGCCCCACGCGTGCTCACCTCCTCCATGGCGGCCGCCATGGCACCCTGTGGTTTGAATGTCCACGCCCCTCGTTTGCATAACACCACCCCTTTGTTTATGTAGGACCGCCCGCATTCCTCTAGCCCTGCGTGGAGCGGCCCCGGCCCGGCGGGATTGCGGGGTGTTACCGGTTCAGGGGTATCGCCGGCCGAGGCTGGGGCCGGCACCCCACGGCGAGTTCCAGCCCGTGGGCCCCTGTGGCCCCGTTTCACCAGGACTCGCCTCCCGCGCCTTATTTTCACTATTCACCAGTGGGAGCCCCACGGGTTCCCCAGTTCACACCACGGGCCTCCTCCCTCTGCGTCCCAGGGGACAGTTTGGTCCCTTTCACAGCCCGAGGGGCCCCAGCCCAGCCAGGGGCCACAACACCCCTGTCCTTGACCAAAGGGGCCATCCCAGGGCCCTGCATGGTAGGGACAAGTTTTGCCTGGTGCTGGCCCCATCACACCCACCCACAGCCCCCCTGGCAGCTGCCAGGGCACCTTGCACATCCCCTCCCTCGGGCCCTTCCACTTGCTGTACTCCAGTGGAAGGTCCCCTTTCCTCCCCCTGCGCTGAGGCACAGGATGTTCAGCTGGGATGATTGCCCCCAGATAGGTTTAATCTGTTAATTTTATCCAGGGGTGCTGCCCCCCACCCCAAAAGTCTGCCACAATAAATGCCCTGAGCCGGGGTTTGCCCCAAGAGTGCCTGGCAGGTGGAAAAGAAGTCCTGGCATCCCTGCAGCTCCGAGCCCAGCCCAGGCACCTTCTCCTGCCCACACAAACAGAGGCTCACGCAAACTTACTGTAGCTTTATTAAGGGTACAACATTTACACAGGCTCTACAGCAAAGAGTGGAGGGAGGAGAGAGCCCCCCAGCCCAGAGCAGAAAGTGGACGGTGTGTGGAGCAAGGAGGGCACACCAGCACACTCTGGGAACAGCACCCAGCAGGATGGGCTTCCAGGAATGGGAGGAGGAAACAGGAGACATCAGTACTTAGGACGTTTCACTTCAACCCTGTAAGAGAGAGAGGGGCAGGAGGGTGGTGAGGATGCAGGGCAGGCAGCTCCACCATCCTCCCATCCAGAGCTCAGCACCAGGGGGTACAGTTTCACCCCACAGAAGGGTGAGAGGGCCCCAAAGAGCAGAGACAACTGTACTGACCCATCAGCCTCCAACTTCTTCCTCTTCTCGATGATCTGCAGAGAAAGCACAAAGTCCCATTACCCTCAGGGAATGTGGCTGTTCACAATCTCAGCAGAGGGGCTGGAGGGTCCCAGATACACCCAGGGAGAGCTGGATCCAGCCCAGAGCGAGCTGAGCTACAGCTGGAGCAGTTTGTTCCCCTTTTGCACCTTTTTGGCCACCACAGACCATTTGTTCTCACCTTGTCCATCCCATTCCATACTCTTGGGGTGCCCATGGCCAGCTCACTCTGCCAGGACAACCCCCAGCTCTGCCAGCTGGCAAACAGAGAGCCACCAAACATGCCCTGTCCCCTCCAAGCCCCTCTGAATGGCTCCAAACTTACAGTTTGGGCACATTCATCTGCTGCACAGCCCAGAGCAAAAAAACCCCTGACTGAATCCCCAAGTATTTGGCTGATGCTCTTGCAAGGAGCAAATCCAGCTGCTCAAGAGCTGTCCCTGCTGCACACACACCCCAGCAGTGTGTGGCTGGACCAAAGACTGGGACATGTAAGGGCAGGACTAGCTGGGAGCTGTCCTGGGCTACACTGGCAGCCTGTGGATCAAGTCCCCATGTGCCAGAAGCAGGCACTCACCGCGCTGATCTTCTTCCACTGCCGGTCCAGCTCTGCCTTGTCATTTGTCTCCTTGAAGCGGCGGGTTTTGCGCCCCTCAGACATCTTGATTCCGTACTGGAACGCTGCCCTGGGGAAGGAGCAGGACAGCTCAGTGCTTGCAGGGAATTCACAGCCTGCCAGAGGAAGGGAAGTGTCCCCCCAGCCATAAACATGTACTCCAGACCTGGCCTGGGCCCCTGAAATCAGGGCTGGAGTCCTCAAGAGTGATTCCAAAGCAAAGACAAATCACCAGGCCCAGGACCCACAGCTCCTCCTCAGGGCCTCACCACAGCACACCCATCTTGTTTAGGCTCCCCCAGCACCCAGGTCTGGCCAGCATGGCCACCCCACCCATATGGGGGGGCCCTTCCCAAGGGCTGCACTCACTTGGGCAGAGCCTCCTTGTTGTTCATGTACTCGCTGTACTCCTCCTGGGTGTCGAAGTCCCAGCGGCCCAGAGGCCCCTTCTTGTTACCCTGCAGGGAGAGAACAACTCAGCTCCTCAGTGGCTGCTGGTCAGGGCTTCTGGCACAGCCCTACGTGCCCAGCCACAAGCTCAACCTCCCACCAGCCTTGGCTCTGGATCCCCTCCCTGAGAAGCTCCAGGCAGGAGACATTCAACACCCAGTTCCAGGGCTTCCTCTCTCCCATGGGATCCTCTCAGCCAGCACTAGTGCCCAGATTGCTGGCTGTTCCTAAAGGCTGGTCACAAAATACCTGATCCATTTTGCTGTAGTCCACCTCTTCATCGCTGTCCACAGCCATATCATCCATTCTGGGCAGAAAAAAGCAAGGAAAGGTTTAGAATGGGTCCATGGGACATAGATCAGGACCTCTGAGCTGGTGGGAGCCCTGTCTTGTGGTCTGAGACCAAATGCACTCAGTTCCTGGACCAGAGAGAACTCCCAGAGCTGCAAGTCCTGCAAGTGAGCTGGACCACAGAGCACTCCAACACTCCCAGGATGACTACAGGCTGAAAGCTGTTCCTCTTCCACTGAGGGAGGCCAGAGCTCCAGGAGCACATGGATTACCAGAGAATCCAGCAGATTCCCAGCTACTTCAGCCTCTCCCAGGCTGTGAGGGGCCGCAACTCCGAGCAGCCATGTACAGCAGGGAGCAGCTCAGAAAAGGCCAGATCTGGCAGAACCAAAGACTGAGGGAGCATTTTAACAGTCGATTGTAACCACAAAGCCAGGCCTGCTCCCCCAACAAGCAGTGGGGCTGATGTTCTTGCTGCCAGAGAGCAGCAGCCCCCCAGCACACCCTGATCCCCTTCACACACCCCACTCCCACCCCGCAACCTCCCACTGTTCCTTACGTGGCAGGGTAGCACTCGGCATAGCTGTTGGACATGCCAAAGAAATCTCCCAGCTGCTTCTTGTCCTCTGGCTTCTTCAAGGTGACAATAGTTAAGGAAAGCACAACCACAAGCCCTACAGCCACAGGCTGAGCACAGCCAGCTGGAAAAACCCCTCCTGCCCCAACAATGCCAAATCAGAGGGTGCAGAGCTTATGTTTGGTGTAGGAGCAGCAAGGTTTGGGCAGTATTTCCTGTTCCTAGGTGAGGCAAGACAGTCCCACAGTTGTGCAGGGGCAGGGCCTGCCTGCAACGGCAGCCTGGGCCCACACTTAGGCAGGCTGGCATGGACAGTAAAGGATATGCCTCTGCTCCTTCCCAGCCAGCAGCTCCAGCAAACTTCTCGTTGATAGACTTGATAAGCTCCTTGGCTGAGCCGGGTCCTAGGGTAGAGAGAGCAGCAGGTTAAATTCTGGGGGAGGAACAGGTCACTGCAATACACGAGGAGCTGGGCAGAGCCTCCCTGGGACAGGCTGCAAGTGAGGTAGAAGAGCAGAAGGAAACCAGGAGGGCTGATCCCAGGACATCTGGAATGTTAGAACAGCTGGGGTGGAAGGAACCTTAAAGACCATCTTGTTCTCCCCCCTGCCAAAGGCAGGGACACTTTCCACTAGCCCAGGTTGCTCCAAGTCCCATCCAACCTGGCCTTGGACACTTCCAGGAATGGGGCAGCCACAGCTTCTCTAAGCAACCTGTGCTGGGGCCTCACCACCCTCACAGGAAAGAATTTCTTTATAATATTCAATCTAAATCTCTCATCTTTTAGTTTAAGACCATTCCTCCTAGTCCTATTACTTCTCTGCCCACAAAAAGAGACACTCTACCTTTTAGGCATTGGAATGAGCCCTGCCTGGAGCCTTCTCCCTGTAATCCTCCTCAGCTTACAGGCAGCATGAGGCTGTTTGAGCTGCTCTGCTGCCTCTGCACAGACCATACACACAAGACTCTTCACCCCAGAGTCCTCACAGCAGGCAACTCCCTCTGTCACAGCAGTTCTGAAATCTCCAACCCTGTACAGGCTCTTTCAGGTGTCCACACCACTTCACTCACCTTTGTCGATGTCTGTGGGCTACAAAGAAGAGAGAGAGATACAGTGTCACCTGGGAAGGCTGAAGGCAGGCGAGTGACAGTGCTGCATGATGTGCAGCTCTGCTTTAAGACTCCCTGTTCCAAACCCTCAGAGCTGAACCACGAACACTACAAGGCTTGTGCCAGTCCTGCCTCAATTGCTGAGAGATAGGACAAGCACCCAGCTACCCACCAGCCCCCGGGGACAGACAGAGCTCAGCAAGAGCTGGCACATGTAGGGGCACCCAAAGCCCTCAGGGCGACCCTCCAGCCCCAGTCCCCAAAGGGCAGAGCTCAGGTGGGACAATCCTTCCTGAGCAGAGGCTCACCTCATCATCAGCCTTGGGCTTCTCAAAGTAGCTGTGTCTCTTCTTCTCCTCCTCCCTCTCCCGGTCTCGCTCCCTGTCTCTCTCCCGGTCGCGCTCTCGGTCCCGGTCACGCTCCCGGTCCCGGTCACGCTCTCTCTCCCGGTACCTCTCCCGTTCCTTGTCCCGTGGCATCTTGGCAGTGGAGGGCACATAATCCCCAATGTCTTCAAAGATGCTACAAGTGGTAAAGAGCCTGGGGTTATGGATGTTGCAGGAGGAGAGGCCACAATCACCTCCCTGCAACCTGGAACCTGGTAACGGAGCACAAAGCACCAGCACTAAGAGCCAGGGACACCAGATGTGGAACTGGCTTCCACATCTGTCAGAGGTATTGCTGCATTTCTGTTCCCTTCTTCTGCTGGGCCTTTATTTGTGGTCCAGAGCAACAGCCCTCACCTGCCTCAAGCCTGAAATCCAAACCAGTGCTTGCCTCCAGCCTTGTCCTTCAAACTGCAGGTCCAGCAGCTCCAAACCCAGCCCTCTCCAAATGTGGTGGGCCAAAAAGACATCCCCTAAGGCACAGGGCTGTGATCCCACAGCCTGTGGGCAGGGTGACACTTACTTCATATCAGCTTCAGGAGGTTTCTTCTCATCCAGCTTCCCTGCAAGGACACAAGAGCAGTGAGAGGCACATCATCCACTAGCATCCCAGTCTAGCTTCCAACCCTGTGGAGTGGCAGGCCTGGAGAATGTCACCACATCATACTCAGCCCCCTCAGGAAGCCATTGCGTCCCTCCCCAACAGGGGACATTTCCCAGGGAATTAGGCCTTCACCGGGAAGTTCAGAGCAGCACGAGGCACCCTCAGAACTCTCATTTCCCAGGAGCCTGTCCTTCAGGACACAGTGCTCAGGAAGTGCTGTTCTCCAAGCCCACTGCCTCATAAAGCAAGGGAATGGCACACCCCAAAACACATCTCATTCCCTCAGGATGTGCTCCAAGCACTAAAGCACTACTACTCAGTTCCCTTCAGCTCCTACCTTTGTCCTTCTTCTTGAGCTTCTTGTTGCGGGTGCCTTGCCTGAGGTAGGAGAGGATCTGCGTGAGCTTGCTGATGACAATGTCGTTGGTGGTCAGGGTGGTCTGTGCCTGAAAGGCAAATCCACGAGGAAGAATCCTGCTCCCCTGACAGGGATTCCCCCCTGGAAAAAACTGCTCTGGCCCATTCAGACCAGTGAGGCCAGGCAGCCTGAGGCCAGCTGGGTACCTCCATGGTGGGGCAGTCGGCCTTGCTGCGGATCAGCGTGGTTGGGATGTCGGTGTCAGCATACTCATCATCCAGATCCACCACGTAGGCCATCCTTCCCGGCAGGAACAGCTCGTTCCGCTCGTAGGTCTTGCTCTTGAACAGAATGCGGTAGATGTTGCGGCCTGGAGAGCAAGGAAAAGTGTGGGAGAGCAGAGGACAAGCCCATGGCAGAGCATGTTCAGTTTATCAGCAGCACAAGAATTCCCTCCTAAGCGACACGCTTCCTACAGCCCTCAAATCCAATGACCAAAGGTTTTCATTCCTCCATTCACCCTCCAGGATTTCTCCCACATTCACAACACAACAAAAGGTGGGGAACAGCCACATCCACACAGTCTTACCCAGCCGTGTCTTAAATTCAATTTTGTTCTCAGGATCTTCATCTTTCCTGAACGAAAACAGAAACCAAAAGTATTAAGCCAAGCAAATGCCTCCCCTGCCTCCTCCTCTCTGGGAGGCAGCTGTAAAATCCTTTTTGAGGAGTCCAAAGTCCTCAGCCACTCACTTAGTCTCTTTCTGGGGCTTCTCCATCATTTCTTCCTCCTCCTTCTCCTTGCTGGCGATCTCAGCCCGTACCTGGATGTGGAGAACATCCACGCATTACAGCCAACCCCAGCCCACTGCCACCTGCACCCACACCCTTCAGCAACCCTTCCCACGAAGGGAAATCCACACTGCCAAGATCAAAGCACCTGGAACTGGAACTATCACCCTCTGCCCGTGGGAGAGGGCAGGGCAGAAGAGCAGCCCGGTGGTGTCTGCGCTCACCTTCTGCAACAGCGCAAAGTCCAGACCCTTCACCAAGTGAGTGTGCTCCATGTCACCACCCAAGAACTTGGACTCCTGGATCAACTGTCTCCTCTTCTCCGCAGCAGATTTATCCCTGGGCAGTGAGAATGGAGCCAGTTAGGAGCCAGTTAAGGATGAGGCTGGCAAGCCCAGGCCCCAGCACAGCTCACGTACGCCTCGGCCGTGGGCCCCACAGCCCTGTAGTTGGCCGTGGTGCTGATCAGCTCCGTCTCCTCGTAGTCCTTGTTCACTCCATCCCTCCTCTCCTTGGCTCGGTCCCGGTACTTCTCGGCCAGTTCCCTCTCACGCTCGATCTCCTGCTGCCGCAGCTTCGCGTAGTAGCTGGGGGTGGGAAACACCTCTGGGTTAAGAGTGACATGTTCATGGTTTTGGGGTCAGGTGACAGCCCATGAGGCCCCACACCTGTCTGTCGTCTCCCAACCCCCTTCCCAAACCAATATACTAAACCACCTGGAGAACACCAGACAAGTGCTGCACTGAGGCCAACTAAAGAGCAGTTCCCTCATCCCTTCCAAAGCAGCACAGTCCTGCTGCACAGACGTGCCCCGAAGGACACACTGACCACTGCAGATCCCCCACCACTGCCCTCCTCTGCCAGACACCCACAGAGCCTCTCCTGCTTCTTCTGGAGGTGAAGCTTCACCCTCATCCTGCTACTGCCCTCCCACAGCTGTTCCCACAAGCACTGACAGGCCCTCAAGCTAGGCTCTTCTTCAAAGCTCCAAAATAATCCCTCTGGGGGAGCTTAAGAGCTCAGCATCTGCTTACTGGGGAGGGACACGATGTATAATGACAACTCAGGATACAGTGCCTTCCCCATTTACCTTTTCTTTTTCCTCCTGCGAGCAGCTGGATCTTCATCCTCATTGTACTCCCGGGGCATCCTGGAAGAGGGTGAGAAAACACTTGTGTATTCTGCAGAGCCACAGAGATGGAAGGTGCAGAGAACAGTCCCTCAGACACAGCAGGGCATTGAAGAGTTCCAAGATGGAAAAGCAGTCCATCTCCCCAACTTCTCCCTAATTCCACTCTGCTGCAGGAGGAGGAAGGGCAAGCACTGATTTTCACCAAACAAAATCCAAATCTGCCTCCTGCACAAAGTGTCTTAACAGCCAGGAACCTCATTCTGTATTTGACAGCAGCCCTGACCCACGTGCTTCCCCTCTGCACATACTCATCAGCAAAACCCCCTTTAGATACTCCACTGCAGAGCACAGGGGAGAGGCTGAGCTGAGCACGGAGCCTCAGAGGGAAAGCAGGAAAGCAGGCCTGGACTGTCCCATGCTCCTGTGGAACAGTCCTACTCACTCATGGTGGCGAGATTTGGATGGTGGCGCAGATGTTGGCGCAGCCCGCGGGGTCATGAGAAGCTTCCTGAAGTCTTCATTGGTCAGCTTGGATCTGCAAGGGAGAGAGGGAACAGAAATTGTCATTCCCAAAGAGCTCTGGTGCAGGACAGCTTCCAAGGAGGCAGTGGGTTTGCCAGCAGGTCCTGGGTGGTAGAGATGGGCGTGGGGTCTGAACGGGGTGCACCAGTGAGTCCCAGCCTCTAGATGGGCATCATGCTGGGGTCTCGTAGTGCTGACCCAGTCCCACCCCAGTGCTTCCCAGCACCCCAGAGCTGTACTCACTGGTGGAAGGAGTGCGAGTCATCCACGTCGTGCCCATCAGGGGCCAGGGGGTTGGAAAACGGCTCATCTGGGGAACGGGAGAGAGAGAGAGAGAGAGCTCAGATAGCGCCCAGGTGGCACTCACACCCCTGCCCACCCACCCGGCCCAGGAGCAGGGACGGGAGCGGCGTCCACCCGCAGCTCCGAGTGGATCCCAGCCCGCTGCTGCTGGTGCTCGGGACAAGGGCGTTCCGGTGCCCCTGCGACACCCCCGCTGCCCCGACCCCCGCGGCTCCGCGCCCTCCCCGGGGTGTCCCGCTCCCCGCGCCCCCAAAAACACCCGACACCACCACCCCGCCGCGACCCCGGGATCTCCTCCTCCCTGGAGGTCCCTTCCAGGCAGAGGCTCCCTCGCACCAGCCCGGGGTTCCCCCCGTCCCCTCGAGAGCTCCCGCAGCCCGGGCTGGGCCTACACCGCCCCCACCACATCGGGCCGCCCCGCCCCGAGCGCCGCAGCACCCCCCGCGCGAGGGCCGGGTGTCCCGCCAAGGGTGTGTCGCGGTGTTCCCGGTATTCCCGGTGTCCCGCACTCACTGTCGCGGTCCGGCATCGCTGCGCTCCCCGCTCTGTCCCGGCCCCGCTCCGCGGCCCGTCCGCCCTGCGCTGCCCTCCTGCGCTGCCCTCCCGGCGCACCCCGCGCCGCCCGCTCCCATTGGTCAGCCCTGCCGAGGCAGCCGCTCCCATTGGCCGGTGCGGCGCGGAGGGCGCTGCGATTGGCGGAGGCGCCCCGCAGTCCCGCCCCCCGTGTTGTTGTGACAGCAGAACAAGATGGCGGCGGCCACCGTGAGGGGCATCGGGGGCGGGCTGGGCCTCAAGCTGCGGGAGCTCCGCATTCACCTGTGCCAGCGCTCCGCCGGCAGCCGCGGCGTCAGGTCAGCGCGGGGACTCGGGGACAGCCGCGGATGGGGTTCGGGGATGCTCCGCTGCGGGGGTCCCGCTCAGCCGGGGGACCCCCGGGTTGAGCGCCGGGGACCCACCGCTTGTCCTTCCCCCGCAGGGAGTTCATCGAACAGCACTATGTGACCCTGAAGAAGGCGAACCCCGACTTCCCCATCCTCATCCGAGAGTGTTCCGGTGTGCAGCCCAAGCTCTGGGCGCGGTACGGTGAGTGTGGGGGGCTCGCCGGGAGGAGGCACCTGAGGAGAGCAGGAGAGTCATGGAATGGTTTGGGGTGGAAGGGACTTAAAGGCCGTGAATGTTTATGGGAAACGCTCAAAGGGAGGAGGTGGTTTGGGAAGGGAAGGCCACAGGAAAATGGGGATGGGGAAAATCATAGAATCACAAGATGGTTTAAGTTGGAAGGACCTTAAAAATCATCTTGTTTCACCCCCTGCCATGGACAGGGACACCTTCCACTAGCCCAGGTTGCTCCAAGCCCTGTCCAACCTGGTCTTGGACAGTTCCAGGGCTGGGGCAGCCACAGCTTCTCTGGGCAACCTGTGCCAGGGCCTCCCCAGCCTTACATGGGATACAGCAGTGGGAGTTCAGGGGTTACAGTGAAGGATGTTGGTGGAGAGGGAGCCCTCAGGACAGGAGAGGGTTTAACTTCAGGGAAGTTGCCTGGGGGGAGGCAGAAAAGAGCCCTTTGGCTCAGCAGGTCTTTTCCAGCCTGTAGCTGTGATCTGCCCTTCACTGCACAAAAATCTGGCTGGCTTTCCTTTATTTACACTGGATTCTCAGTGAAACACCAAGGAAGGAGCAGAAATGCCCTTCTTTAAAGGCTTTGTTTTATTCCTAAAGCCATTTGGCTTGACCAAAACAATTTAGAAACTCTATTTTGAAGAGATGCAACAACCCTTCAAGCACCAATTTCCCAGTGTGAGCACACACAGAGTGGAGTCTCTCGTCTGTGTGTGACTTCCAGGGAAATGGAGCTCTGGGCTGGGGCTGCTGTAGGAACGGGGCAGGGGGGGGTTCAGATTGTTTTACTGAGGTGCTGGGAGCAGGCTGAAAGGTTGCTCTGGGATGTGTCTCTGCCCAGCCAAAGTTAACAAAAAGAGGCAGGGAAAGGTGTTTGGCTCCTTTGGCTCCTCTCCAAGGGAAAGCAGGAGAATAAGGAGAAGGGGTCAGTGATAACTTGGGCACAGAGGGGGACACTGGGCAGTGGTGGATCTAAAAGGGTGCTGTTGGGAGCCTGGGCTGTGACACCAGTGGCACTGGGGAAGCCCAAGGCAGGATTTGGGTTGCCCTGGCACCAGAAAAGGGCCAACACACCTCCCCCATCTCACCCTTCGTGTTTCCCACAGAGTTTGGGAAGGAGAAGAGTGTCCCTCTGAACAACCTGACGGTGGATGAAGTGGCCAAGGCTCTGGAGAGCGTTGTGAAAAGCAAAGCATGAGGACAGACAGTGAATATACGCATGCTGGAGACTTGACTGATGATCTTTAATGTCAGATGTGTATCTTTAACTTATCAATCCATAAACACAACGCGCTTACCCTGAGCTTCACGTGGTGGCTGGTGGCCCAAAGGAATGGCTGATCCAGCCTTTCACAGCCTCCCTGGCACCAGCAGCAGCTCAGCTCTGCTCCTCTCCAGGCTCTAGGGGGGCACTGGGCTGGTGGCTCCAAGATGGTGACAAGGACCAGCATTCCCACGCAGCCAGAGCCCTAAGCAGCCCTTGGGAAGCTGGGCATGGGGTGGACAGACAGTTTATTCCCCCTTGGAGCATGGGGGAGGGCAGGGAGGTGGCAAGGCCTAGGAGAAGGCAGGCAGTGTGGTGTGGCAGGGGCTGGGGGCTCCCAGGGGCTGCCTGACCATGTGTAGCAGAGCCTGTGCCCGCTCCTGCAGCTCTGGGGTGCTCTGGTGCTGCTCCAGGGCCTGGTTCCCACCTTGCCTGGTGAAATCAGCAGCAGCCTGTGCCAGAGGAGAGGGGTGAGAGCTGGCTGGGTGCTACAGCTCATCAGCTCTGCCCACAGCCAACACATTGTAGGGAAGAGAGCTGGAGGAATTCCCCAGAGACACCACATTACCACAGACACCACATTCCCAAGCCAGGGAAATCCCACCGTGCTTATGGTTTGTTGGGAAGGATCTTAAAGCTCATCCAGTCCCACCCCCTGCCATGGGCAGGGACACCTTCCACTATTCCAGCTTGCTCCAAGTCCTGTTTAACCTGGCCTTGGACACTTCCAGGGATGGGGCAGCCACAGCTTCTCTGGGCAACCTGTGCCAGGGCCTCACCATCCTCAGGGAGGAATTTCTTCCTGTAGTCTTCACTTAGTGGAGCAAGCACCGTGGAATAAAAAGAATCCACTCATAATAACCCCAGAGGGTGCAAAGAATCTGCCCAAACCCCAGTCCTTGATGAAAAAGAACTTCCCAGAGACACAAGAAGGGCTTCCACCCTCTGCATCACAGTTTCCCTTTAGGCAGGGAAGTGCTGAGGGATGGGGGGTAGTGTGGCAGTGACTGAGGGCAGCATTTTTAAAGTTATAATAATCATCCCCCTTCCATAATAACAACCCCCCCAATAAGAATTCCCTTTAATTGTGCCCTGGAGCCCTCCCAGCTCTCACCTGTGGGCAGTGCAGGAAGAGGAGGTGCAGCAGCTCCAGGCACTGCCCCAGGGCCTCGGGGTCGGGCTGGGCGAGGATGGGCAGGAGCAGGGGCAGGACGGGCTGTTGGAGCAGCCGCTGGCACAGGAATGGTCCCTTCTCCGCAATATTGCACAGCACGGTCAGCACCTGCAAGGAGCAGGGAGCACCTTGTGAGCAGATTCCTGACAGGCTGGAGAGGGCTGGGAACGATTCCCATGGCATGGAATCACAGCATGGTTTGGGTTGGAAGGGACATTAAAGCTCACGAAGTTCCAACCCCCTTCCACTAGCCCAGGTTGCTCCAAGCCCTGTCCAACCTGGCCTTGGACACTTCGAGGGATCCAGGGGCAGCCACAGCTTCTCTGGGCAACCTGTGCCAGGGCCTCCCCACCCTCACAGGCAAGAATTCCTTCCCAACATCCCATCTGACCCTGCCCTCTGGCAGTGGGAAGCCATTCCCCCTTGTCCTGTCCCTCCAGGCCCTTGTCCAAAGTCCCTCTCCAGCATTTTTTGTCCTGCTAGGTGCTTGCCCAAAGCCATGTGCCCACCACGCCCCTGGATTTTCAATGCTCTCTACAAGCCTTTTCCATGCCCACCCCAAGGCTCTGTTCATCCCCATGCCAGGCAGACCCAGCTGTGCCACCCACCCCTTGGCAGCGTGTCCCCCCAAGCCCTCTAAAGCTTTGGGGTCTCCCAGAGCAAGGTGTCAGCAGCCTCCCTGGGCTCACTCCCAGTTAACATCTCCTTTGGAACTGCTTTTGTGCTGGGACAAGGCTCTGCCAGGGGTAAATACATCTGGATTGGCTTCAAGGGAGGTGACTGGCGACCGTCACAACAGGAGACCTTCTGCCAAGCTGTCCCTACCACCCCATCCACCCTCCAACTCCAGCACTGTCAGCATGGGATTCGTGTTCCTGGAACATGTTCCCCACCATTCCTCAGGCACGAGGCGAGGTTTTACCAACACAGTGGCCATCTGGGAGCACGGCAGGAGCTGCAGCAGGGCCGGGAGCAGGTCCAGGGAGAGCAGAGTGGAGCAGAGGAAGGGATTGTCCGCTGGGGGGGGCAGAGAAGGGACGGGTCAGTAAAACCGGGGCAGGTCCCGGCAGTGCTCCGGCTGTGCCAGGGGACACTCACCCGTGAGGTTGTTGAGCAGCCACAGGCACTCCTGGCCCAGGAACGGGTGCTGCTGGAGGAAGCACTGCAGGAGGAGGAACAGGGCGATGAGCAGGCGCTCGTCCCGCACCTGGCAGCCCGTCTCTGCCAGCAGGTTGCTGAGACACCGCAGCACAGGGCACACGAGCTGTGACAGACAGAGGGACACACACACAGCCCTTCAGCTGGACCCAGGAACAGCAATCCCAGGAACCACCAGCACTCCGGCCCACTTCTCACCAGCTCCAGGCCCTCGGGAGCATCCTGGGGGATTTCGGAAGCCAGGTCGAGCAGCAGCGAGGTGAGGGCGGGCACAGCCCCCAGCACCAGCAGCACCGTGTTAGATTTGTGCCTGCAAAGGGGAGGGACAGTGGGGTGGCTCTTGGAGCTCAGAGAAGGAAAACTGCCACAGCCCCTCAGCAAACAACAGGGCCTGGAAATTCAGAGCACCCTCCTGAATCACCACAGGGCTCATTTCGTGTTGCAATAGCAGGGTTTTCTTGTGACCTTATGAGAACGTTCAAAAGCCCATAAAAAACAGATTCACTGGAATTATCTGTGTGGGTCTGGAAGCAACAGCCACAACCCTTCTTTGAGTATCCCCACATTCCTTGTCTCCAGTGGCAGGCAGGGATTGCTGGCACAACCAGCCTGGATGGGCGGCACTGAGCCAATCCCAGAAGTGTGAGGGGGATTCAGGGAGCTTGCTTTGGGAAGTGTGGGGGACAACTCCAGACATGGGGAGGAGGTCTGGGTGAATTTCAGAGGACCAGAAACAGCCTCCTCAGGTTTATCACCCATTACCACCCTGTAAAGGAGCTCAGTGATCCTGCAAACAGCCCATGTGTGCTCAGATACTCAGGATGGCAGAGGGAAAAGGGCAAGAGGAGGAAATCCAGGTCCCCTCACAGGACCATGAGCCTTTGTGCCTCTGTTTGGCTGCCCCTGGGGAACTCAAAAAGAGCAGAAAAGCACTTTTACCTACAAATGATGTAGTGGAGACACCAGGCAAACTCCACAGCTGCTCCCAGCCCAGCCTTGAGGCTGGAACACACCAGGCGAAGCATGTGCTGGGGGAGGACAGAGTCTAGGACCTGCCTGGGGTCAGAAATCAGAGTTAATGGAGGCACAGGTAGGACAGACACTGACAGGGAGGCAGTGACCATGGCCACTGAGCAGGGAGCTGCTACACCCCACGCTGGGGGCCACATGCTCCAAATAAACACCTGGAAGAAACTCTCAGCCAAGGGCTGCAGCCTTGGGCTCTCCCTGTCCATAGCAGGGCCTGGGGGCACTCAGGACACCTTGGCTGAGGTCTTATTTTTGGCACTGAGGCCTGTCAAGCTGATCTTTTCCTTCGCAGGAGGAACACAGCCAGAATTTCCCTGCGAGCCTACCCTGCTCCACACTGGCTTTCACCAAAATACCAGAGCTGTCTCCTTGGATAAGGCTGAGAGAAAGGAGCCAAGCCCCATGCCCTGATCTGCATCCAAACCCCCCAGTTCTGGTGGGATTCTGCCCTGGACTATCAACATCACTGGGATGGGAAAGGTCCCGTGTCCCCGGCACACAAATAGCACACTGGGCCCCAGGGCCCTTCCCGGTGCAGGATTCAGAGGCTCAGACTCACGGGATGATCTCCACGGGTGATTCCTTGGCTTGGAGGAGCTGTGAGAGGACATAACCCACAC
>NW_020955435.1:850431-853180 GCF_003031625.1 Empidonax traillii | reverse complement strand
ATTCTGCCCTGGACTATCAACATCACTGGGATGGGAAAGGTCCCGTGTCCCCGGCACACAAATAGCACACTGGGCCCCAGGGCCCTTCCCGGTGCAGGATTCAGAGGCTCAGACTCACGGGATGATCTCCACGGGTGATTCCTTGGCTTGGAGGAGCTGTGAGAGGACATAACCCACACCTTCCAGCACAGCCTCGTGGGGGGACTGCAATCAAACAGAACAGAGACGATCCCTCCTGGCAGAGCCGGGGGCCCACAGTGCCAAAGCCAAGCCAGCAGCTGAGCAGCACAGTCCCACCGTGCCTGGAGGAGAGGGGGCACAGAGGGCACTGGGAGGGACACAGGAACCTGTGGCCACACCAAAGCTGAGCCATCCCCCTCCCTACATTCGCTGGGCTGTGGCTGTAGGGATCCAGGAGCCCAGATGCAGACCGGCAAAGCACAGCCCCAAGCCAGGCAGAGGGGAGAAGCCTGCAGCTCCCTGTGTTACAGACTGAATCAGCAAGCCACTGGGTGGGAGAGATTCAGCTGGAGAAGAGCAATAGGCGGTGAGCTGAGCCCCAAAAATGGAGTGCAGGAGAGCCCAGGAGTGACCCTCACACTCGAGGGGTCTGTGCCCACAGCCAGGGCTGGAAGGAGGGCTGCTGACTCAGGGCTGTCAGCCAGAAAAGTCTCTCTAGGGCAGGCCAGGAGCAGAAGCGTGGCTGAGCTGTTTCACCCACCTGGATGCAGGATGCCAGCACTGGAATGATGCCCTGAGGCAGAAGTCGCTTCCTCACAGCTTCACTTTCCACCACGAGGTTCCCCAGTGTGTACAAACACAGCTCCTGCAACACACAGAGCCGTGACCCTGTCTGTGCTCCCCTGGGCAGCCAGCAGGGCCCAGGTCCCACAGCCTCCTCCGAGCAGGGCAGGAGCTGAACCCAGACACACAGACACTGCTGGACTCTCCAGCCACCCCATTCCCAGCTGTGCCAGCTTCAGTTTGTTCTTTTTCTGTCTGGCTCAGGTTGGTATCTGATCACTTCCACTTTGGAGGGCATTGAAACTGCAACAGTCAAGTCTCGCCACTGGATCCACTGGTGGTGCTATCTTTCCTCTCTACTACTTACTCTTATTTTTATTTTCTTTTCCTCATATATTTTCTTAAGTGATATCTTTATACTTTTACATTTTTATGTTTCTATAGATAATAACCAAAACGTTTACATACCTCCTTTCCATTGCCACCAAACTGTTCTAAAATAAACCTGCCATATATATACACATATACATATATATATGTATAAACACCAGTCATTCAGTGTTGTTTCACTCTCATCCCACCCAAGGGGCCTACCATTAACAAGAACCTCAGTTACCACACCTTTGGGGTGGGTTGTAACACTTGGGCACTGGGGACAGTTCTGCTCCGAGGGGAAGGTCGCACCAGAGGCTTCCCAGAGGGCCCCTCCCCACCAGCACTCCCACGTGAGGCAGGTTTGGCCAAGAGAGGTCAATGCCAGCTGTTACCAGGGGATCCTCAGAGCCAGAGCATGGACCTCACCGTGAACTCCACGCTGTGCCCCGACAGGTACGTGAGGAGGTAGGAGGTCACGGGCAGACAGGCCTCGGCCACAGCAGGGTCACTGGAGTGGGACAGCTCGTGCAGACAACGCGCTGCCTCCAGCTGCATGTCGGCCAGGCTGCTGGTGAACAGCCCCGTGAGTGTCCGCACGCTGCCCTCCAGCCTGGCGGGACACAAACGTCGCTGTCACCTCCCACCCTGCCCTCACCCACCCAGCCACCAGCACAAAGGGCCCTTTGGGACACGGTGACAGCCACACCAGAGCCAGGCTGACCTGACAAACTTCTGCTGGGTCTCCTCGTTCTGCAGGGCCCGGCGGAGGCGGCCGAGCGATCCCTTCCTGTCCTCTGAGCCCCTCTGCACAGCCCTGAGCAGCTCGAGGACCTGGCCAAGGAATCAAAACATGGGTGAGCTTCCAGAAGTTACCAGCATTAAGATTTCATCCCGTTAATCCTGGAGGCAAAGAAAGCCAGGGCATAAAGATGGGCACAGAGAACCTCACTGTGTCTGGCAGCGACTCAGAAACATTCCAAAAGCCACCCCTACCCAGCCTCCTTCACCTGTTGATGTTGGGAAAGACCCCCATCACCACAGAGAACGCCATGTTCTTCACCTCATCCTCTGAGAGTGGGTCCGGCACGGCGTCTGCTCCATCCTGTCCCACTTCCTCTACCGCGCTGTCCTCCCGCAGGAGCCGCTTGCTCACCAACTGCTCCTCCCGCCGGGCTTTCCTGAGAGCTGCAATCGGACCCGTCACCACCCACCTAGGGCAGGACGCTTTTCCATCCCACCCAAGAGCCCCTTATTTCTCCCTGAACCCAGGGAGAAACTGCCCGTTCCTCCCTGTGCAGGCCTGGGAGGGATGTGGGGGAATCCACGGCTGGGATAATGGGCAGGAGCGCGGGACAGAGGTGGGACCAGCAGCAGGGACCCGAGGCTGGTTCTCACGTAGGATCACAGAACCAATTAGGTTGGAAAAGACCTGCAAGATCACCAAGTCCAACCTTCAGCTGAATGCCACCAGGCCCACCGAGCCGTGTCCCCAAGTGCCACATCTACTTGTTTTTTGAGAACAAGTCCAGGAATGGTGAGTCCACCACTGCCCTGGGCAGCCCCTTCCAGTGCTTGACCACCCTTTTGGTGATGAAACTTTCCCTAATATCCAAGCTGAACACCCCCTGGT
>NW_020955435.1:844127-850106 GCF_003031625.1 Empidonax traillii | reverse complement strand
CTTCAGCTGAATGCCACCAGGCCCACCGAGCCGTGTCCCCAAGTGCCACATCTACTTGTTTTTTGAGAACAAGTCCAGGAATGGTGAGTCCACCACTGCCCTGGGCAGCCCCTTCCAGTGCTTGACCACCCTTTTGGTGATGAAACTTTCCCTAATATCCAAGCTGAACACCCCCTGGTACAATTTGAGGCCGTTTTCTCTTGTCCTGTCGCTCGTTCCCTGGGACCAGACCCCCGTTTGGTTCCACCCTCCCGTCAGGGAGTTGTAGACAGCGAGAAGGTCCCTCCTGAGCCTCCTTTTATCCCTCCTGAGACACGGGCGGGATCTTGGAAAACCCAAATCGCAGGGAGATGGCTGAAGAATGGGGAATTCTTGGAGGATTTCAATTTTTAAGCTGTAAAACGCTTCCCCCGAGCGGGCAGGACCCACCGGTGCCATCACTGCGCGCATCGCAGGATGCGCGGCCGGACGGGGCCGGGGGGGTTCAAGGCGACAAGGCTGAGCCTGGGGGGGGTCCCTCCCACCCACGAGGGGACCCACAAACCCTCCCTGACCTGCCTCTCGCTCCCGCCGCCGGGCCCGCAGCTCCTCCGCCCCGCGGCCGGCCCCGCGCCGGCCCCGCCGCCGGCCCCACATCGGGAACGAGGAGCAGGAGGAGGAGCAGGAGGAGGAGCAGGAGGAAAAGGCCGTTCTCGGGGCGGTCCCGGGGCGGGGAGATGCCGAACTCGGCCCCTCCCAGCCCGCCCCGGGCACGGAGAGCTGCGCATCGCCGGAGCTGGATGAGATGCCTGTGCTGAGGCCAAAAAAAGCCCAAAGATTGACCAGAAATGCCAACCAACGCGTCTCGGGGCCCCGGGATCTTCCACTGCGGTGGAGCAGAGGAACTCGTGCTTCCTTAGGAAGGCGTTGGCGGAATTCGCAGCTGGTGGAAATTAAAGGTACCAGCCCCGGCCAGAGCTGCCAGAGCTGCCAAAAGGGGCAGTGGCGGGAGCTCAGAGGGCAGCGGTGATTTTTCCACAGTACACACGGCAACAGTTTGATGGAATAATACAATGGTTTGGGATGGAAGAGACATTAAAGCTCATCTCATTCCACCCCCTGCCATGGGCAAGGGCACCTTCCACTAGTCCAGGTTGCTCCAACCTGGCCTTGGACACTTCCAGGGATGGGGCAGCCACAGCTTCTCTGGGCAATCTGTGTCACCCTCACAGGGAAGAATTTCTTCCCAATATCCCATCTATCCCTGCCCTCTGGCAGTGGGAAGCCATTCCCTGTGTCCTATCCCTCCATTCCTTGTCCCCAGTCCCTCTCCAGCTCTCCTGGAGCCTCTTTAGGCCCTGGAAGGGGCTCTCAGGTCTCCCTGGAGCCTTCTCTCCTCCAGGTGAACCCCCGCAGCTGTCCCATCCTGGCTGCAGAGCAGAGGAGCTGCAGCCCTTGGACCATCTCTGGGGCCTCCTCTGGACTCATTCCAGCAGCTCCACATCCTTCCTGTGCTGAGAAGCTTCATGTATCCCAAGGACAGAGAAGAGGAATCATGGAATTGCTGATCCCCTCTGCACAAGAGTGCCAGAGACCGTGGGACAGGCAGCTCCAACCCCAACTGTTGTGGCACTAATGTGTGATACCACACTGACAACAACAAACTGGGAACTGCATTGTCCAGCCATGCAATTTTGTTGCCTTCCTGAAGCTGTTTCTGAATCCAACACAGGCAGAGAAACCCCTGGGAAAGAAAAAAAATCCTGCGAGATCACAGAATCCAAGAATAACTGAGGTTGGCAAAGACCTCCAAGAGCATTGAGTCCAACCTTTGACTGATCGCCACCTTCTCAACCAGACCAGAGCACTGAGTACCACATCTTCTGGACCTTTCCAAGTGCCTGGTGGTCTGCACTCTTAACCCCTCGGAGCAGGCACAGTCACCAGCTGTCAGAGGAGCACGAGGCAAGTGATACGAGTTCTCTGGCCAAGCTGCCAGCTTGCCTTGGGTGAGGGAATGTCCCGTGCAGCGTTGGGCTGGTCCCATCCCCATCCTACGTGGAACAACCCTGGGGATGGTCTGGATGCCAGGTATGACAGTCCTGTACCCTTCTTCATTGCCAGGGGGCTTTGAGGCACAGCGATCCCAGAGCATCTGGAAGGAAAGGGCTGTTCCTGAGGCTGCCTTTGGTGAATCCCGACCACACTGGGCTCTGTCACCCTTCCTAGGAAAGCGAGCAGCGCTGGCACCCGGACCACAGCCCTGCCCAGCCCGCGGCCGCGGGGCAGCGAAGCAGAAGTGACTTGGGCGGCTCCTGCACGGCGCGTGGCTTCCCGTGGCACAGCCGGCGCTGTCCCGTCAGGAAGTCACGCCGGGGGAGCAGGGGCAGTGCCCGGGAGCCGGCCCCGAGGTGTCCGTCAGTCCCGACCGCGTGGATCGGCTGCGGGAGCGCCATCGGCGCTGGAACACCCCCGCGGGCACCGGGGGCTCACCCGGCCCGAGGCAGGGGAGGATCAGGTGCCGGAGAGAGTTGAGAACTTGAAGTCTTTGGCACCTCAGCCTTGGATTTGGCAGAGGTTAGAGGAAGCAGCCGTGAGGGAAGGAAGCGTTTCTGAGCCGGCTGGTGAGTCTGGACAAACCCACCCCTGATCCCGCTGTCTCCCAGCGTGAGGGGGGCTTGGTGCAGGTGCTGGAGGAGAGTTTCTCCCCAGGAGGGTGGTGCAGTCCCGCGACACAGAGGGGTAGGGAGAGATCCATCCTCGGAGGGTTTTGGGATGTGGCCAAAAAAAAGCTGTGGCTGATGAGGGCTGGTGCCGGCCACAGACCTGCTCGAAGCAGGAGGCTGTACCTGGGGACCCCTAAAGACCCCCCACCACTACTCAGCTGAGCCAGCACATTTTCAGGAGCCTTTAATCTTTGCTTGCTGCTTTTTTTGCCATGTGGTGACTAGACTGTCCCGTCAGCAGTGCCTGGTGCTGACAGGGACCTGTAGGGACCCTCAGAGGTCATTTTCCATCACCCCTTTTGGGGGCTGGTGAATCAAATCACTGGGTGAGAAGAGAGAAAACACGAAGCCCTCTGTTGCAATTTCCTGCCCCAGATTAGAGAGGAACAAACAGAGCTGGGGCTCTCCCCTCCTGTGGTCAGACTGACACATCTGGCTTCCCTGTCCCTAACTCGGCATTTCTAGTTTCTCCCCATTCCATGGCATTTCCTGGTCTCTTAGGGGCGGGAGCCTGCAGCAAGGCAGCCCGGGCAGGACAGTGCAGAGCTTCAGGAGCCACCCTGCTTTTTGGGTGGGATGGGAGCAGTGCCACCGGCTCCCTGGCACAGAGAGGGTGGCACAGGTGCAGCTCCTGGGTGTTGGCTGCCGGTCTGAGCTTTGCCCTGAGTCATGTAGCCACTCAGGTAGCCCTTGGTAGCCAGGTGGGGTGTGCAGGAGCAACGAGGACAGTGCCATGTCCCCAAGGGATGGCTCTGCAGGGCAGAACTTTCCCAAGCCAGGATGGGAGTCCAGCATGTCCCTTTAGCTGCTGTTCATCGTTTCCCCTCATTTTCAGGTTGTTCACCATGAGTGTGGCTGTTCTGCTCCTCCTGGGGCTGGGGCTGCTGGGGGCAGAGGGCAGAAGAAACAGGTGTTACTTCAAGCGCACTCAGGAGCGCTGTGTGTGCTACAACCTGTCCGAGGAGACCGTGGACAGCATCATCCAGTGCCTCGCAGCCACTGTGGTGGAGTTTCGGGGGGGAGACCTGGAGAAATACATAGACTTCCCCATCAGGAAGCTGGACAGCTCTGCCATTGAGATGCTGGGCTCCCTTATCATCGAGAAAGTAATTATTGCTGATGTGCTGGTGCCTGAGATCCTCCTGGCCCGTGTGTTGAGGTTCTTCTCCTACACCCACGTGAAGGAGCTGGTGTTTGACAGCTGTGTTTTCCAGGGCTCAGGTGACTGGCATGAAATGGATGGCCAGAGCTTGCCCATATTGTCCCTGAGCTTCAACAACGTGACATCTGCCCCGCTGATGGGCAATGAACAGGCCTTCTCCAGCCTGAGCACGTGGCTGGAGACCCTGCAGGAGCTGGCTGTCACCAGCTCCCATGTCACCAGCCTGCCCTGTGCCATTGGAAAGGTGTTCAGAGCTCTGCACACCCTGGACCTGGCACAAAACAGCCTCGGGGATGGGAGCCTGACACCTGCCTTCTGTCAGGGAGCTTTCCCTCAGCTCCGGGTGCTGAGTTTGCAGCACAATAACCTGACGTCCTACCACAGTGTGTGTGAAGGAGTGGAGCTGCTGCAGGGGCTCCAGAACCTCAATCTCAGCCAGAACAAGCTCATGGCAGACCCATCCTCCTCCTGCCAGTGGCCAGCATCCCTCCGGATCTTCAACCTGTCCCACACTGGCTTGGAGGAAGTGCTGACACCTCTGCCTCCCAACCTAGAGGTGCTGGACCTGAGCCACAACCACCTCCATGCCATGGACATCTCCCTCAGCTCCCTGAAGAAGCTCTTCCTGAGCCAAAACCTGCTGCAGGCTGTCCCCTCCATCAGGAATTACCCCCTGCTGGACACCCTCCACCTGGACAACAACTCCATCTCGGAGCTGCCGTGGGATGAGGTGACGCTCCTGGGGCGCCTGCGGGACGTGACTGCAGCCAACAACCCCTACAACTGCTCGTGCTCCGGGGCTGGGGGACTACAGGCACTGGCAGCCAAGGGGCACCTGGGGCAGGGCTGGCCCCAGGACTACACGTGCCAGTCCCCGCCGGGCTACCAGGGCTGGCGGGTGGCGGCCGTGCCGGTGTCGGTGCTGCGGTGTCACCGCGCCGCCGTGGTCGCCCCGCTCTGCGTGGCCCTGGCCCTGCTGGGCCTGGCAGGGATCCTCTGCCTGCTCAGGGCCAGGCCCTGCCACAGGGTGAGATGTTGGAGCCTTCCCACCCGTGCTTCCCGCTAGGAGCACCAAGGGAAGGCTCACAGGTCCCCCAAGTGAGGGGCTCTCTCGGTGTCCCCAGCCCAGGCTGCCCTGTGGAACATTATCCCACTGTGCCTTTGCCCAGCCAGGTTTTGGGGCACCCCTCACTCAAAGCCCTGTCCCAGGGCTGTAGCCTCCCTTGTGGCCAACTCCAGCTCCCCAAGCCCAAACAACGCCCCCACTGCCCCTGTGATGTCACCTGCCCTAGATAAGAAGAATTCAGCTCCATCATATCCCCACTGGTGGCACTCAGATGCCCCAAACCTCTCTGGGGTCTGGTGCCCCCACAACACCTTGTAGCCCCCTCATCCAGCCATCCTTGGAGCCTCTATGGCCCCTCTGCTGGTCCTCCCTCTCCTCACCTGGGGCTGTGCCTGGGCCAGAATGTTTGGGAGGACTCTGCTTACCTGCTCTTCAGCACAAGAGAAAACCCACAAAGACAGAAAAATTTCTAAATTAAACACACAAATGCCAACGAGGAGGAGCAGCCAAGACCTGAGCTCTGGAGGCACTGGTGGACAAGTCTCTCTGGCGTGACCATGAGGACATTCAACCAGAAACTTTTTGTGATAAGAGGAAAATGGGTTTATTTTGGGTTATGCAGAGAATATCTCATAGTAAGGGGAAAATTTATCATGGGATTCTGAGGGAGAGCAGGGGAATGCAGGGCAGTGGGGAATGCTTATGGCAAGGATCAAAAGGAGGGGGTGGGTGGGGAAGGGGAAGGCGTGGGGAAATGGGGACTGGGGGAAATCATAGAATCACAGGACGGTTTGGGTTGGAAGGGACAATAAAGTTCATCTCATTCCACCCCTGCCATGGGCAGGGACACCTTCCACTAGCCCAGGTTGCTCCAAGCCCTGTCCAACCTGGCCTTGGACACTTCCAGGGATGGGGTAGCCACAGCTTCTCTGGAAAACCTGTGCCAGGGTCTCCCCACCCTCATAGGGAAGAATTCCTTCCCAATATCCCATCTAACCCTGCCCTCTGCCAGTGGAAGCCATTCCTCCCTGTCCTGTCCCTCCAGC
>NW_020955435.1:839815-840600 GCF_003031625.1 Empidonax traillii | reverse complement strand
CGGGCGAGCCCTGCAAGTGATGGATGTCACACCCCTGGGCCTGTAGGTACCTGGTACCCCTGGGCTGGGCAGGGAACACGGTGCTCAGGGAAGCACATATCCCCCAGGGCATGCAGGGGGTGGGTGGGCATGGCCCCCCTTGCTCACTCTTGTCCCCCCCTGCTTCCAGGATGGTGGAGGAGGCCACGGAAATCTCTGTGCCCGATGCCCAGGCTGCCATCAGTGCCTATGCCAGGGGGCTGGGTGCCATCCCAGCGCTGCTCCAGGGGTGTGCAGGGCAGCCCCTCGCAGATGGGCGCTCGGTGCAGGGGTGAGGGACTTGGCAGGGAAGGATTGGGCCGAGGGGTTCTGGGGTGGCTCTGGAAAGCTCTGCTCCCACTCTGGCCTCTCCCCAGGGCCGGCAGCCTCTTCACTCTCACCGTGGAGCGGGAGCTGGAGGGTGGCAGGTGCCAGCGCTCGGCCCTCAGGATCCTGGTGTCCCCGGGGGCCACCGGGCCCTGCCCCCGGCTGTACGTACCAGGGCTGAGCTCCCCCTCTGGCTCCCTGTGTGCCTGCTGTGGGCTGGGGGGATTCCACACTCAGAGGTGAAGCAGGAGAGACCCCAACACCCCAGAGGGAGCCTATGGCTTGTAGCCAAAGGGGTGTCATCTCCCCCTGGGGCTGTGGGCTTCCTCCCAGTGTGATCTTGGGCTCCCGAGGGTCAGGGCTCAGCCTGCCTGGCACGTGGATGCCGGTGGCATCCCGGGGTGTCTCTCACCCCACGTGCAGGGAAGCTGACACGGGCT
>NW_020955435.1:792790-836001 GCF_003031625.1 Empidonax traillii | reverse complement strand
GCTGCATGTGCACCACCAGGTTGTTGTTGGCGGCGTAGAGCAGGGCCGACAGGGCGAAGGGCGCCGCGTGGTGCCAGGACACGGCGGGTGTCGGTGGCTCCCTGAGCAGGGACAGCAGGGACAGCGCCAGCTTGGTGAGCTCCACCAGCACCACCACCGACGTGGAGCTGAAGGGGATGGCCCCGTCCACCTTGCACAGGGTCAGGAGAGGGGCGTGGGAGCCGTAGATGGCCACGGACAGCAGCAGCATCAGCACCCACAGCCCCCTCCGCTGTGGCCCCTCGGCAGCATTCCCAAGCATTCCCATTTCCAGCTGTCAGTGCAGACAGGCCAGACAAGACTCTCACCCTGCAACACCGAAGAAGAGACCAAATAACCAAGGATTTAATGAGCCTGACTGGAGCAGGGTGTTCCCTGCTACACTGGTGGTGCAGGAGGAGACCTGGGCGCTGTCTCTCCTTAGCAGAACTACAAAGCCTTCCTAGGGAGCCACACAGGGCACGTCCCCAGGGCACAGTGTGGGTGGCAGGGCACAGCAGGTGGCATGACACAGCAGCCCCTCAGTCCACACAGGGCAGGTGAGAGTGAGGGGAAAAGGCAGCTGGCAGCACCTCGGTGGGTTAGTAGAGTGCTCACCACCGCCGTGATGCCCCGTGCACACCCATCACAGCCCCCGAGTGCCGCAGTGCTGCGATGCAAAGCCCTTTGCCAGGGAAAAGAAGGGTGCGGGTGACGTGCCTCCGGGAGCCCCGGGGTCGCTCTGTGCCCGCTGCCCGAGGAGCACCGTTCCCGCAGTCCCTGCTGCCTCCGGGCTCCTCCGCGCTAGTCCCGACCTTTTTTCAGCGCATTCATATAGTCCCGAACCGTCTTCTCGACGTTGGGCACGGCGTAGTTCTGGGCGGCGTAAATGCCGGTGCAGGTGCCGGCCACGAAGCCCAGGACTGCGGAGAAGCGGAGCTTGGCCACCACGTACCCCGCCAGAAAGCCTTTGAGGAAGGGCGACGCCAGGAGGGACCCGTCCTGCGTGTGGGAGAAAGGCACAGTGAGGGGGGACGGGGGGGTGGACGCACAGGGCGGGTTGTTCTTCCCCAGGGCTTGTTTTTCGCCCCCTCAGAGGGAGCGCCGCGAACCCGCGCGTTACCTGCCCCACGCCGGCCTGCACCTCGTCCTCCACCCGGCGCTGCAGGCTCTCCAGCTGCCCCTTGAGGAAGGCGAGGTCCTTGAGCTTGGGCAGCGAGTCCTGCGGGAGACACGAAGGTGATTCCCGAGCCCTGCCGGGGGAGGCCCCGCGGCCTCTCAGCCCTGGCCTGCCCCGCTCACCTTATCGTCCGCCATCTTGGCGCCGCCGCCGCCCGCCGCCCATTGGCTGGCGGGGGGGACACGTGACCCCTTCCCTTCTCCTCTCCCGTCACTGATTGGCTGACGGTTGGGCACGTGACGCCTCCCTTTCCCGCCGTGCCGGCGGTCCCCGCCGCTGATTGGGCGAGCGGGGTCACGTGGCGCTCCTTCCCCCTCCCTCCCGCCCACCGCCATGTTGAGGCACCGCCCTCTGAGGCCCCCTCGCCAGGGCAGCCCCGACCTGAGGCTGGGCCGCACGGAGGGCTCCGGGGCTGCTTCTGGGAGGGATTGTGGAGCTCGCAGCCGCCCCGCAGTGCGGTCGGGGCACCCCGGAGGGTGCCTGAGGATGGAGGGACATCTTCCACTTTTCCAGGGCTCCCTCTCTGTGGGCGACACGGAAGGGGCGCTCAAGAGCGTGTAAATTCCCTTTTACCTCAGAGAGGATTGAGGGGGAGTTGGTGTTCATTAGAGGGTGTTTACTGGAGAGGTTCAAGGCCGGGTTGGATACGGCTTGGAGCCCTCTGGTCTACTGGAAGGCGTCCCTGCCCATGGTAGTGGGGGTTGGAACTGGAGGGACTTTGAGGTCCTTTCCAACCTCGGGTTTATCACGGAGACCCTCCTGCTGAGCCTCGAGGTGCAGAAAACTGCTTGGGCAGAAGTAATGGGTAATGGAGTGTTGTGTAAGAGTTGAGAGCTCTGTACCGAGTCAAACGGGCCCTTGCAATAGTGACGCCACAACGTAGAATGGCTTTAAATTATTTATGAGATAGCCCAGGAGGGGCTTGGCACAGGTTAATTAAACCCTGGGATTTGGGGTTTGTGTGTGTGTTACCCTTGTGGGTGCTACAGCAGCACCGAGGGCTCTGAAGGGTTCTGGGCTGTCGGGCAACTCTGCAGCTCAATTTAAATGCATTCCCGGGGTGTGTTACCCTGCTCCCACTGACCACTGGGAAGGGGGAAGCAAAGGGATTGGGGAGGCAGTGACAGGTGCAGCCCGCAGCAGAAACGTTAATATTAATAAAATGAATAATTATTAGTAGCCAGTTTAGGTCCAAGCACTGCTGAAGGCCAAGTGCTGAGCTGCTGCTTTCTTGCTTTGCAGATTCCAAACTTTTTCCAGAGGCAGGTGTGGACTTAGTGAACCTTCCATTTCCTCAGCCACTTTTCAAGCAGGATTTTTACTACGTGAAAGGTAAAAATAAAATAAATTGGTGCAAGTGCAAAGGCCTTTTTTTTTGGAGCACAACCACAACATTTGAGGAGTGCCACTTACTGTAAGGCTGACTTGGAAAATTTGGATATCAGTAAAAAACAACAGCTGAGGGCAGCAGAGCCCTGGGAACAGTCCCTGCTCTCCCCTCCAGAGGTGAGCCCATCTCCAGCCTCATCAGCACTTCCTGCAGGACAACATGGCAGAGAGCAGGTTTATATTGGATAGGTTGCCCAGGGAAGCTGTGGCTGCCCCTGGATCCCTGGAAGTGTCCAAGGCCAGGCTGGACAGGGCTTGGAGCAGCCTGGGAGGTGCAGCCCTGCTGAGCCTGGCTCAGCTAATTCTGGCTGTGACCCTCCCTCCCTGCTCCATGGAGACCTGCCTGCTGCTGCTGGGGGGGGTGGCATTGCTGCTCCCCGGGGCTCAGGGACGGACCTGCCTCCAACTGGGAGTCCTGAGTCAGATTAGAGCTAAAACTGAGCTATTTGTGCTGCTGGAGAGCTCAGGGAAACTGGTTATGCTGTGTTTGACAGCTTGGGCAGCGAGCTGCCATTTCTGAGTTTTGCTTCTCCTGCCTCTGATTCTGCAGCTCCCTCTGCCAGCAGAGCCTTTCACCTTGGCCCTGGCTGTGCCCTTGAGCAGTGGCAGGAGCTGAGCCTTTGCTGGCAGCTCTGCTGCTGCTGGAACAAGGCTGTGCTGTCACATTTCCTCTGGGCTGGTGCCTGTCTTTCAGCCTGTCCCCTGCTAATATGGCCCGAGTTAATCAGCACCTCCATCCCAGCAGGACAGGGAAGGGAGCAGGGCACCAGGGAGGATGTGGAGTGAGGATCCCCGGTGGGCTGGGAGGTGTGAGCCCCTGGGGACTGTGGTGGCTTTGCTGCCCACGTGGCCATTCCCATGTTGCTGAGCTCAGCCCTGATCACAGGCATTCCCCTTGGATCTCAGCAGGTGTCTCAATGTTTGCTCCATGCCCTTGGGAACACTGCTCAGGTGATCAGGACCCACTCCCCAGTGTTCTCCCTGCTCCCAGGGTGTTTCCTGCCACGAGCCAGAGGTCCCTCACCTGCTCTCCTGTCTCCCTGTCCCCCAGCAAAGATCCCTGACCCCCCTGCAAACCCACTGGCTCCTCACAGTGGCCTCTGCTGTCCCAACCCTCCCTTCACAGCCCTCTCATCTGCCGGTTTTGGCTGCTGCACAGATGCAGTGCAACAGAGATTAGGCTGCAGATTAAGGTTTTACTGCATCCTGAAATGGGTTCCAATTCCCACTCCCCAGCAAGGCCAGTGTGCAGCCAAATCTCCTCTGAAAGCTCCCTGGGCTGGAGCTGGGGAGAGGCATCTCCCACCATGTCCTGCCATGTGGATGGAGGATGGAGGAGCCCTGACAGATGCACTGCTGAGGCACCTGGAACTCTGTGTCCAGTTCTGGGCCCCTCACTTCAAGAAAGACACTGAGGAGCTGGAGAGCGTCCAGGGAAAGGAATGGAGCTGGGGGAAGGCCTGGAGCACCAGGAGCAGCTGAGGGAGCTGGAGAAAAGGAGGCTCAGAGGGGACCTTCCTACCCTCTGCAACTCCCTGAGGGGAAAGTGGAGCCAGGTGGGGGTCGAGCTCTGCTCCCAGGGAACAAGGGACAGGACAAGGGGAAATGGGCTCAAGTTGCACTGGGGGAGTTTTGGGTTGGACATTGGGAAGAACTTCGTCCCCAAAAGGGTGGTCACGCGTTGGAAGAGGGGAGGTGGCGGAGTCACTGTCCCTGGAATGTTCAAAAACTCATGTGGATGTGGCACCTGGGGGCAGGGGTTAGAGGTGGGCTTGGCAGTGCTGGGGGAATGGTTGGACTCAATGATCTTAGAGGTCTTTTCCAACCTTAATGATCCCATGATTCTGTGGTTCTAAGAGGAGCTGGGCTGTAGTCTCAGCCCCAACCTGCACCCACCAGCCCTTCCCATCTGTATCTCCCCATCCTGGGTGAACCTGCCCTGCCACACTTTCCCCTTGGCCTGGAGTGACAGAGAAACCCTGAGCTCTGCTGTGATCCCAACAGCTGTGCCCGGCTCTGCCCTCCTCCCCTGGTAGGGCAGCTGGCTTAGCTGGAGGCTCACAGTGTCCACAGAGAGGCAGCAGCATCCCCCAGGATGATTTTGTGTGTCTGGCAAAGCTGAGAGTGGAGCCAGAAGGGAGCCAGGCCTGGCACTGTCACCATCCCCAGGCAGGTCACCTCCCTGGGGCCCCTGGACTCCCCAGTCCCCCAGGCTCTCCGTGTCTGGCCCATCCTAGAGGATGTCACAGCTGTGTCACATTCCTGGTGCTGGAAGTGCAGGCTGAGGACAGGCACCTGGGACCTGCCAAGGGATCTCATGCTTTGCCAAAGCCCTGGGAAGGACCAAAGAGTAGGGATGTGGCAACATCAGAGGGTAACAAACCCCTGCCCTCCCAGGGCAGAACTGGCCACCAAGCCCCTCCTGCCACTCTTGGCAGAAGGGGAAGCTGAAGATGGAGCAGTGGGTGCTCCCTGCTCCGTGTCCTTGCCAAGCTGCACCATGGCACAGCTCTGCCACTGTCTGTGGCAACATAGCCCGATTACCTCTTCTCCCAGCTCCACATCCCGGGTGGGTGGGATGTGAGGGTGTTTGTGTGGGGCTGTGCAGTGGGTCCATCAGGGTACCCTGGAAGTCCTGCACACGCTCCTTGTGCCGGCAGGAGCCACATGATGTGTCTGTGCTGGGATTTCCAAAGCCACATTCAACACCACAGAGTTATGAAATACCCTGAGCTAGAAGGGACCCACAAGGATCATCGGGTGCAACTCCTGGCCCTGCCCAGGACACCCCAACAATCCCACCCTGTCCCTCAGAGTGTTGTCCAAATGCTCCCCGAGCTCTTGGGGCAGCCTTGGGGCCATGACCACTGCCCTGGGGAGCCTGTTCAGTGCCAACCACCCTCTGGGGAAGAACCTTTCCCTATCCAAGGGCACATCATGCCTGAGATTTAGGGCGCTGCAGTTCATCCCAGAGAAAAACGCTTTACATGACCCAAATCAAAGTAGATATAAAAAAAAATAATACACCAACAGATGAGTATGGGAGCTGTACACAGCCAAAAAAACAGGAAGCATGTCACAGGGCTGTGTCCTGAGTCAGCTGCTCCAGTAACCGCGGTGCGCAGGAGGTGTGGGTGGGAGCTGGGGGGGTCTTTGCTGTGGGCAGCACGTGCAGGAAGGGGAAGGGGATTGGGGAAGGGGGAGCAGAGCCCCGAGGCAGCGCTGAGGGGCAGGGCAGGGGGTCAGAAGCCGTCACTCCTCAGCGGCAGGGGCAGGTCTGACGCACTGATCTGCAGGTTGAGTTCTGCCGAGTCCAGGGCCGTGGATGGGCTGGGCGGGGGGGTCCCCTCATGCACAGCGAACTCCTCGAGGTGCTGCTGCCGCAAGTGCCACAGGATCTCTCCGGACAGGAAGTGGGTCTCTGCTGCTTCTGGCTCTGGAACAGAAGAAAGACAAATCCCACCTTCACTGGTTGGCCCTAAGCAGGGGTTTGGGCAGGGAGCAGAGTCTGGGAGATGCCCCAAAATACGCAGAATTTCCTGCGCAATCAAAATACAGCTTTTACTTCCCACTTTCAGCACGGCAGAAGGAAGAGATTAAAACACAAAGTGCAGAGAGGAGAGGAAAATTACAGGCACTGTGTGCTGGATTCCCAGTAATACTTGTTGTGATGGGAACTGCCTGAGTGGATTGGAAATGTTTCTCCCCATCAGGGAGAGCGCTGAGTTTCCTCTGAAAAACAAGCAACGTTCCTTTCAGCAAGATGCTGATTTCATCTGGCAGGGGTGAGGAGATGGGGGATGAAAGGAAGATGGGAAGGAGGGAAAGCCTCGCTCCCTGCCATCCCCTGTCAGGAGGAATGGCACTGAGCCAGCTCGTACTCGTCCCACTGCTGGGGTGAGCTTGACAGCCCCAGCCACTTCTTCCAGGAACATCAGCAGGGAAGGGAGCTGCTCCTACCCCTGGATGTCTGCTGTTTTTAATCCTTGAGGAAGTGTTCTTATTGTCCCAGGGGTAGAGAGCTTGTCCCAGTGCTTTTAGGGACTTCAACAGGGCTGATTAGCACTGCCAGCACCCTCCACACTCCTCAGACCCACAGCTAAAAGTCCTTAGAATCATAGAATCGTGGAATATCCTGGGTTGGAAGGGACCCACATGGACCATCAGTCCGACCCCTGACCCTGCCCAGGACACCCCAACGATCCCACCCTGTCCCTGAGGGCACTGTCCAAACCCCTCTTGAGCTCTGGCAGCCTTGGGGCTGTGCCCCCTGCCCTGGGGAGCCTGTTCAGTGCCAACCACCCTCTGGGGGAAGAACCTTCTCCTGAGATCCAACCCAGACCTCCCCTGACACAGCTCCAGCCATTCCCTCAGGTCCTGTCCCTGCTCACACAGAGCAGAGATTGGAGCTGCCCCTCGTGAGGAGCTGCAGACCCCGGTGAGGTCTGACCTCAGTCTCCTCTTCTCCAACTGAACACACCAAGTGCCCCCAGCCAGTCCTTGTATGGCCCCTCCAGACCCTTCCCCATCCCCATGTCCCTCCTTTGGACACTCTCCACCAGCTGTAGATCTTTCCCATACTGTGGTGCCCCAAACTGCCCCCAGCACTCGAGGTGAGGCTGCCCCAGGGCAGAGCAGAGCAGGACAACCCCTCCCTCACCCAGCTGGGGGTGTTCAGTGACGTTCCCATTCCTTGTGAGACAGCCTCTCCCTCCCCTATGGCCCCCTGAGTGGGGAGATCAGCCGAGCCCTGCTCATACCTTGCCTGCTTTCCCCTGTTTGTCCTGATCTGAGGTCACCCAAGACCTGGCAGAGCAAGTGCTGTCACACCCCAACCCTTGTCCCCACTCACCCTCGTAGGCGATGAGCCGGTAGGTCCCTGCACAGTCCTTGGAGCCCTGCAGGATCTCCTCCAAGGTCCTGTAGAAGAGCTTGGCCTGCTCCAGGCGCTCCTCCCGGCTGAAGGCAGCACACTCATCCTGGGACATGGCGTAGAGGGACTGCAGGGGGGTGGCATATTCCACTGCACAGTGCCAGAGCTGCAGGGACAGCAGGGAGGAAGAGACATGGGGACAGGAGGACCTGGGAAAGGGCTGCTGGTAGAACTTGCTCTGGGCAGAGCCCTCAGCCCCCCTGGCCAGCTCCTTGGCCCTGCCCTGCTCTGGTGTTGTGTGCTGGAACACTGGGACAGGGACACTGGGGCCAGACCCCCCTGCCCTGTGCAGAGCAGGGAAAGAGCAACTGGCCTGGCAGGCCCAGCTGGGCTCAGGGAGCTGCCTTTGCCCATGGGCTGCAGCCACTGGCTTTTGTCCTGTAGCCTGGAGGGTGATTTTCCCCAGGGAATTTGGTCCCCTAGAGAGACATCCCTTCCCTGTGATCACACCTCCTTGGTGGCTTTTCTGCCAGACAAGGGGCAGTGGGGAGGCAGCTCCAATCTCTGTTCTCTGTGAGCAGTGACAGGACCCGAGGGAACGGCTGGAGCTGTGCCAGGGGAGGTTTAGGTTGGATCTCAGCAAAAGGTTCTTCCCCCAGAGGGTGGTTGGCACTGAACAGGCTCCCCAGGGCAGTGGGCACAGCCCCAAGGCTGCCAGAGCTCAAGAGGGGTTTGGACAGTGCCCTCAGGGACAGGGTGGGATCGTTGGGGTGTCCTGGGCAGGGTCAGGGGTCAGACTGGATGATCCTTGTGAGTCCCTTCCAGCTCAGGATGTTCTGTGATTCTATGATTCTAAGTCTGAACATCCTAACAGAGAGCAGGAGGGCAGAGAAGAGGATAAACACTGGCAAGATGGATGCACAGCTGGAAGGAGGCTGATCAGACAAACAAGGAGAGATTTGTTAAGGCCACAGACATTCTAAGGAGGAGCAGCTACCAGTAAGTCTTACACTGGGTAAACTGGGAAGTTTAATAAACTTAGAAAGAAGAGGAGTGGGATCTCCGGGAAAAGGTGGAGTAGCAGGAAGCTCCTGGCCTTGGCAGTGTGCCCTGGAACAGATGCCAGAGGTGGGTGTTGTGTTGCTGTGAGGGACCGGGCAGGAAGCTGAGGGGCAGATTTTACTGGGAACATGCAATGGGCTAGGGCAGGTCCAGGCTTGGAGCTGCTGGAGCTCCCAGGGGGCTGGGTGACTCATCAGGGCCTGGCAGATGGAACACTGGGAAAATCCTGCTGCTGGCTGAATTTTCCCCAGAGCAGGGCCAGGAGGAGGCTCTGTGGTCCCTCAGACAGGGCTCTAAGAGCAGGAGCTCAGCGCTCAGCCCCCCTCAAAGGGCAGATCAGGGGCACCCACGTGAGGAGCTCTGCCCACACCTCCATCCACAGCCACGGCACGGGACCAGGGTGTTCCCTCCTCCAAGGATGCAGGGGCACAGCCCACCTGCCTGGAGATGGATGCAATGTGAAATGCAGGGACTTAGGGCTCACCAGCCTGGAAAAGAGGTGACTGGGGGACAGGGAGGGAGCCAAACAATGACTCACACAGACATTTCCAAGCACCTCTTCACAACACAAGGAAACACTCATACATCCCATGGGAATTGATGCTCTGTAGCCCACATCTGCTTTTTTTCTGCTCAGTCTTCTGGACTTAAATCAACTCCAGGAGGGGTTAAGCAAGCCCAGCACCCCTGCAAGGGCTGAGCCTGGGTGGGAGGAGGCAGCCAGGAGGAAGGAGTGCAGGAACAGGACCTGTCCTTCCAATGGAAGCCTGCTGAAAGCTGGGAGTATCTAATAGGAGAGGGGACACTGTCCTGCAGTTACAGCCACTTCTGGGCTGGGATCTGAGGCCAGGAAGACCTTTGGGATGATGCCCCCAGCGCTGCTTTCACTGTACCTGGTTTTCTTCATCCCTGATTGCATAGAGGCTGTGTTTGTAGATCCGCCTTTTGGTGCCAGCTCGGGCCATGGTGGTTTCACTGAGGTCTGTCAGGTACTGGATGTTGCTGTCAGCTTTCTCCAGGTCATCATAGACATCACAGCTCAGAGGGATCAAGATGTGGAGCTTCCAGGTCTTCCTGCACGCCAGCAGGTTGGGGTTGGCGCTGCAGAATTCCTCCATGGACTTTTTCACCCCTGGTGGAAGAGAACATCAGGCAGAGGGGCCTGGTGTAAGTACAGCTGCCTTCTGCCTTGCTCCCCATCTCCCTGCTAGCACTGTAAAAGTGGGAGGATTGTTATTAGGAGCTATTTCTATCTGTAGGCACGAGAATGCAGGGAAACAGCTACGTACGTGGCAGGACTATTTTTAGGTACCCAACATAATAGGACCAGGCCAGCCCGTGGGCGACGTTCTGCTTGGAGCTCTCGGACATCTCAGACACCTCCACTGCTGAGGGCTTCTGTGGAGGGAAGGACAGACAGACCAGGGGGTGAAAGAGCCACCTGGGCCCTTCCATGACAGTCGGTTCTCCAGAGGGATGGGAGAACTCCAATGAGATCTGGAGAGTGAGCAACCCCACTGAGCCCTTCTACCACCACACTGGGCAGTGGGGCAGAGCCCCTGACAGCCCCTGCTGGGAGGGAGGGGGGCTGGGGTGAGCTGGGCTCTTTCCTGGCTGCACCCTCCATTGGGATCGTGTGTCCCAGTGCAACTTTTGCACCTGCCCAGTGCTCCCAGCATGGAAGAGGAGATATCCCAGGGATACCAGGATTTCCAGTGTTCATTTAGGTGGAGATGGGTTCCCAAAGCAGCCTGTGTGACCCCCCTCCCCTTCCAGCACTGCAGGGGCACAGCAGAGCCCTCCCAGAGCTGCAGGGGCACGTGGAGCTTGGCTCTGCCCCCACAGCACGATGCTAATTAACCCTCAAGAGGCTTTCCCCACAAGCACCAGCTCGACTGGCAGATGTAAAATCCCCCCATTTTTTGTGTCAGGGGGGCTCTGCCAACCCTCCACAGTGACTGTGCTCATTAGGAGGCAGCATGACACCCATGCCAATGCATGTGGCAGCATGGGGCCAGGGAGATCAGCTCTCAGGGCTGAGCTGAGGGTGTTCCTCCCACTGCCAGGCTGCCTGTGGGTGGGCTGGGCATGCAGGGGCCACGCAGAGCTGGGGATGTGCCCCTACAGCTGCTCAGCACTGAAGGGCTCCCAGGAAACCAGCCAGGCTGGAGGTGTTGGAGCCTTACCTGGAGCCCCAGGGCGAGCATGAGGAGCTGGCACAGGCTGGCCAGGCCGAGGTGGAGGCCGAGGGGCTGCCCATCCCCAACGAGAGCCACGTAGGCGGAGCCGCAGAGGAGCAGCATGGCCCCGTGCCAGCGCGGGGGGAGGCAGGTGCTCAGGGCCCTCCAGAAGCTGCCGTGGTGCCTGGGTGGGAGAGGGAGACGGGAGTCAGGCTGGTGGCCACCCACTCGCCATCTGCAGCCCACGGGGCACTGGGTGATCCCGCCTCCCAGCCAGGGCCACCAACCTCACCAACCAGGGCAGGACAGAGCCAGGGAGCCCTGGGGGACCCTGCCCGGTGCACCCCAGGGGAGGGCTTGTGGCACCCCTGGGACTCAGAGGGAGCAGATGGCATGTCACCCTGGACAGGAAAGGGACACAGCAGCCTCCTGCCCTGCAGTGCTGGGTGGTGGGGAAAGGCTGGGAGCGAGATCTGTTCCCCAGGGAAAGGGCACACCAAGGAGAGATCCACACCCACACCCATACGGGGCAGGTGGGAGAGGGGGAGAGGAGGAGAGGGAGGAAGAGACGACAGGGGCAGGAGGGCGATGGAGGGCACAGCACAGCCTTGCCACAGAGAGCAAACCCACGACACCCGGAGGGTGCAGCGCCCTTGTCTGCAGGGCGGTCCCAGGAGTTTGGCAGACGGATCCTCCACCTCCCCCTCCCCCCTCAAATTGTCTCACCTGGACTGGAGGTGGAAGACCTCCTCGGCCAGGTAGCAGGCGCCCTTGAGCAGCGCCCCGACCTGCAGCGTGGCGAAGTGGAAGGTGAGGCTGCGGGCGGTGGGCACGAGGGGCTCCCCGGCCAGGAACAGCCCGGCCGCGCACAGCGCCAGCAGCAGGAACACGGCGAGCTGTGCCCGCCCGCCCCGCGCCCGCGGGATCGCCGGGGCACACGGGTGGCTCGGCCGCCACGGCTCGCGGGACATCTGTGGCACACGCGGGGGTCGCCACCGGCTCGTTCCCAGCGCCCACGGCAGCCCTGCGGGGAGAGGGGGAGATGGGGAGAGCGGGTCAGGTGCGGAGCATCCCGTGCCCACCGGGCGCCCCGGAGCGCACAACCCTTGGCGCGCTGCCGGGGACCTTCCCCCGTGCTTCCCGCCCTCGGGGATGTCCCCCGGGGACTAAATGGGCTCGGCAGAGCCAAGCCTGGCTGGCCACCCCGCTCCCAAACCGGTGCCAGCCCTCCCTGCTCCGCCGGCACTCACCGGAGCGATTCCCAGCTCCCAGCGCGGGCTGCGCTGCCTTTCCCGGGTGCGGTTTAAGGGACTCTGCGCTCCCGCCCGGACAGCTGTGGCTCCCCTCGGAGGTGCCGCAGACACAGACCCGGAGGCTTCTGAGGCCACGGCTGGAGCTGCGCGGCTCCCACGCCCAGAAAAGTGAAAATGAAAGGAGCTGCCGCAGCAGCGGGCACTTTGCAAAGCATCAGAGCTCTCCCACGCAGGGCACCCGCGAGGTCTCACCCCACTGGGAATCCAGGCACTGGGGAGCTCCAGGTGGATGTGGCAGGTTTCGATATCCGTGAGTTTATAACTCCTGGAAAGCCCCAAAGTGTCTGCCAGGACGGTCTAAGCCGAGCTGGAATGAGGAAGGAAACCAGAATTTCTCAAGATTGATTTATTAAGAGCAGCAGATCTCACAGATTGCATTTGTTCATCACAGCAGGTTGCCAGGGGCAAAACAGAATGAAATTCCGTCTAGGAGAGGGTGACTCACAGAGCCCTGGATCCCCCCCACCCCACACACCTCCAGGAGATGCCAGCTTGGGAAGCAGTGCCCATGGGTGCTGGCATCACCACAGGGGCTTCCTGCAGCCAGGGATGCCCTCAAGCTTCCTCATTCCTTGGTCTGAGCAGGGGAGTTTGCAGTGGTGAGGCAATCCCCTCCTGGAGGAAGATGCCCATAGGAGTGGGTGGGATGCACTCAAGGATGCTGAGGGAGATGGATGATGCCCTGACAAGGCTCCTCTCTGATCCCTTTGGAAGGTTGTGACAATCAGGATGTTCCTGGTGAGTGGGAGAGGCCAAACCTCACACCCAGCTCCAGCAGGTGAACTGCAGCCTGCCCAACATCACCCCTGTCTCTGGGAAGGTGAGGGAGCAAATCCTCCCAGCAGTCAGTGCCAAGCACCTGAAGGATGAGAAGGGAACAGTCAGCAGGGATTTACACAGGACACGTCACACCCGACCGACCTGACTGCCTGGAATGGCAGGAAAACCAGCTGTGAGGATGAGGGAGCACTTTCACTTCAGCAAAACCCTCAGCATGGTCACCTGCAGCCTCTGTGGAGCCAAACTGGGTGGATACAGGCTGGGCAAGGGGGGCACTGTCCAGAATGTGCTCTGGGTGCCATTACTTTCTGCCCAGGAATGCCCCTTGGTGCCAGGGCACCCTCGCAGTCCCCACAGACCCACACTGCCGGGGGCTCCACAGGCTGCTGCAGGCCCACAGCACAGGGATCTTGACTCAGATGTACCCACAGGTCACATTTAATTAGAATATTAGAGTCATTTAGATTGCAGAAGACCCTTCAGATCATCAAGTCCAACCATTAACCCAGCACTGCCAAGTCACCCCTAAGCAATGTCCCCAAGTGCCACATCCACACAGCTTTTAAATCCCTCCAGGAATGGTGACTCTACCACTGCCCTGGGTAGCCTGTGCCAGTGCCTGGCCACCCTTTCCATGAAGAAATTTTCCCTAATATCAGATCTAACCCCTCCCCCCCCCCCGACACAACTGGAGGCCGTTTCCCCTTGCCCTGTCCCTCATTCCCTGGGAGCAGAGTTCATCCTCCACCCAGCTCTACCCTCCTGTCAGGGAATAGCAGAGAGTGAGGTTCCCCCTCAGCCTCCTTTTCTCCAGGCTCAGCCCCCACCAGCTCCCTCAGTTCTCCTGGTGCTCCAGACCCTTCCCCAGCTCCACTGGCCTTCCCTGGACATAATTCAAGCGTTTTCAAACCCGGAGAGTGGGAGGAAGGAGCAGGAGCCTGGAGGAGCTGGCAGTGAGCTGCTTGTTTTGGTGGTACCGTGGAAGCCCCAGCAAACCATCTGGCCGGTGTTCCCAGCCCAGGAGGGCCTGTGGGTACAGCCAACATGTTGTTTGCTTTGCCAACACAAAGGTTGGCTAAAGCACCAGGAGGAATGACTTCCTCCTCCAGTGCTGGGAGAAAGGTTGTCCCATTCCAGCTGGTCTTGCATGGCCTGCTCTGTCATTCCCCCTTGTCCTGTCCCTCCATACCTTGTCCACAGTCTCTCTTCAGCTCTCCTGGAGCCCCTTTAGGCCCTGCAAGGGGCTCTCAGGTCTCCCCAGAGCCTTCTCTTCTCCAGGTGAACCACTCCAGCTCTCCCAGCCTGGCTCCAGAGCAGAGGGGCTCCAGTCCTTGGAGCATCTCTGTGGCCTCCTCTGGACACCTTCAACATCTGAGCTTGCCTAGGAATGGAGAGCCCACTGCCCACGTTGTTGTCCCTGGCCTTCTGCTCTGGCCAACAATTTGCTTTTCCAGATCACGCCTTGATCGAAGTTCCCTCTGTCCCTGTTTGCTGTTGTTCCCTCGAGCAGAGGGAATAAGAAGTCAGGAGTGACAGTGAGAGATTTTAGATGCATAAAAAAACCCAGCAAGGACCTTCCCAGATCAGTGCCAAGGCAGCTCCAACCAGGCTGGTGCCAAACACCTGCTTGAGGTTTAGCTGGGCACAGGAGAGGACTCTTTGTAAAGCAGCCCACCAGCACTGCTGACCTCACTGAGATCAGGGGGATGCTGTGAATTTGATGAAATTCAGAGCCCTGCCCTCTGGAGACCCACGGGCATGAGGTGCCTTAGGTGTGAGGGGGATTAATCCCTTCCTACCCCAGGAGCTGGGGCCACCAATGTGGGGCTGAAGGTGGTCAGAGCAGGTGCTGGATGCACATGGAGTGTTCCCAGCCAAAAGCCAAGCCAGGAGCACCACGTTTTCCCTGGCATCCCCTGGGTGAAGGCAGGCAGCAGCATAACAGAGCTGGCTCTTCAGGATCGACATGGCAGCACTTCCTTCCTTCAATCCCCTTGTTTTCCCTTGCCCTGCAAGAGCAGGTAGAGCTGCTGGCTCCACCCCAAGGGCAGGGTGCCCAGTGACAGCTTTTCACTGGGGATACCTGCAGGGATGGGGTTCTGATGCCAGGCTGGTGTCAAAGGTGCCTTTGGTCCCTTTTTTTCAGTCCCCTGGCTAAAAAGTGCTGCAGACGGTGTTTTTAGTGCTGCAGTTGCACCAACAGTGTCCCCCAGAGGTGCTGTGTGATGGGGCTGCTTTACTGCCACAAAATAGCAGAAATCAAGTGCTCTGCAGTATTGTGTGTGAGCCAGGCCAGTCTCTGGTGCAGTGAGGAGCCACCATGTGCTGGGTAAAATCTGGTGGCAGCAGGACCTGCTTCCCCCGGCTCCCGAGGACACGTCGTCTCTCACTCGCTCAGCCAAGCAGTGCATAGAATCAGGAATATCCTGAGTTGGAAGGGACCTACAAGGATCATCAGTGTTGGGTGCAGAAACCATTTTTGCTCCTTTTGGAGCTGTCACAGGCTGGTGTTGGTTGGGGTGTCCCTGTTCTTGCGCTGGGAGGGACATGAACCAGCCCTTTCCTCCTCCCGAAATCACTGATGGTTTCAGACCTCAGACATCCTTTTCTTGGGCTGGAGCATCTCAGGTGCTCCATTTTCTTTGAAAATAAGCTTTTCAAAATGCCTTGAATAGGTCCTCCAGGTCCCCTCCAGGTCCCATGACTGTCCCCTGCACTGATGAGACTTCACCTCAAGTCCTGGGGTCAGTTCTGGGCCCCTCACAAGGAGGGCATTGAGGGGCTGGGGCGTGTCCAGGGAAGGGAGCAGAGCTGGAGAAGGGTCTGGAGCACCAGGAGCAGCTGAGGGAGCTGGGGGGGCTCAGCCTGGAGAAAAGGAGGCTTGGGGGGACCTTCTCTCTCTCTACAGCTCCCTGACAGGAGGGTGAGCTGGGAACATGGAGACAAAGAATTCAGGGCTTGCCTAAAACTGTCAGCACTGATTTCTGCCACAAAAGCTCCTGCTGTTTCTGTTTGAGGAGGTTTAACCATTCCATGACTGCTCTGTCACTGTTTATTTAAAAAATAAAAATAAAAAAGCCCAACCCCTCCAATCCTGGCTTTATTTAAAGAATAAAAATTTTCACAGTTTCTCAGACCAACTTAGTTTCAAACACATTTAACTGAGAACAAGAGCAAGTCACTTCACAAGTTACTTCTGTTAAGCTTAGAAACTGTGGCAATCCTGGATTGGATTCATCCCATGAAGGGCAAAGGGCTCCAGAAATGGGAAATCACTTTGGAGCAGGGGCTCCCAAGTGCCACATCCACGTGCCTTTTACATCCCTCCAGTTTGGGAACTCCCCCACTGCCCTGGGCAGTCCATGCCAGAGTTGAAAGAAATCCAATCATTTCATGGCAAGACTCATCTATTTGAGTCACCTAGAATTTCAAAACTATTATGGGAATGATTCCATGTATTTTCTTCCTGGTTGTGATGCCCCAGGTTCCACTGACCCAAATTCCACGGGATTGGGAAAAGACTGAAAAAAGCATTTCCAAAGCACTGACCCCTGGGTTGAAACCCCACAGAAGGAAGCTCCTTGATAAGTGTTCCTGTGGATTCTGATCCATCTGGTCTCTTGATGGAAGGGACAGTGGTTGCCCTGGCATCTGGGTACAGCCAAGCCTGGGAATGGCAGCAGGGGAGGGACAAGCTGTGGTTGATGTGGTGGGAGTCTCCTCGTGACACACAGGGCAACTTGTGTATGGAAGTTCGGAAGTTCTTTTTGGAAATGCTTTGAACTGAGGTGCCAAAGAATTCCCTTTGGGACCAAAAGGCTTTTAGCTGGCAGCCTGGCTAACTTATCCCAGGATCTTTAAGGCTCTGCTCCAGAACTTCCACGGTTCAGCCTGGAAAACTGAAGGTTCTGGGAAGACCTTGGAGCCCTTCCAGTGCCTCAAGGAGCTCCAGGATAGCTGGAGAGGGACAGGATAAAGGGGAATGGCTTCCTACAGACAGCAAGAAGGGTTAGATGGGATGCTGGGAAGAAATTTTTAGTTATGAGGGTGGGGAGGCCCTGGCACAGGTTGCCCAGAGAAGCTGTGGCTGCCCCATCCCTGGAAGTGTCCAAGGCCAGGATGAACAGGGCTTGGAGCAACCTGGGCTAGTGGAAGGTGTCCCTGTCCATGGCAGGGGGTGAATGAGATGAGCTTTACTGTCCCTTCCAACCCAAACCACTCCATGATTCCATGACTGGGGTGGTGCTGCTGGGCAGAGCACCTTTGGGACGGGAGCTGCTCCTGGACCGTTTTTCAGGGAGGTTTTTCTTTGAGCTTTGCTCAACGTTATCTGTGTGCCCAACACTGGGGATTTTTTTTCTTTCCCACTTGTGTTTCCCTCCTTTAGAATGACCTTTCTCCACCTTCTAAGAAAGGTCCCAGAGGTCACCAAAGCCTAAAAGACCAGATTTAGCCAGCTCAGCTGGGAAATTTGTGTTCCGTTAAATTCTTGTGCCTTTCCTCATCACTTTGAGTTTTTTTTTTCCCCTAATACATCCCTGCAACCTGACCCTGTGGAGCAGAGCTGATCAGAGGGAGATGAAGGAAAGGCTCATGGAGACAGGAGTCATCTGAGGACAAGGCAGGACTCAGAGAACTCCCCCAGTGATGCTCTGCTGTTCGGGAGCGGGAGGTGTTGGCACAGGATGGTGTTGGCAGGCACAGGGAGCAGATCCCTCAGTGCTTCCCTCTGGAACAGGAGCCAAGAGCACAGCGGTGTCCCTGGGATGAGACCACAGGGGCTGCAGGACCTGCTCCCTCTCTGGGAGACAGAAGGCAGGAATCTGCAGGTGGAATATCTCCTCAAATGCCATGCTGGGGGAAGGTGTGAGGGGCAGCAGGAACAGTGTGGGGAGACAATATCTGCCTGACAAGGAACAAGGAGTGCAGGCAGCAGGGCAGGGGGGATTCTGCCCCTCTGCCCCCTCAGCTGAGACCCCCCTGCAGAGCTGCCTCCAGCCCTGGGGAACGACAGCACAGGGATGTGGAGCTGCTGGAGTGAGTCCAGAGGAGGCCCCAGAGATGTTCCAAGGGCTGGAGCTCCTCTGCTCTGGAGCCAGGCTGGGAGAGCTGGAGTGGTTCACCTGGAGAAGAGAAGGCTCTGGGGAGACCTGAGAGCCCCTTCCAGGGCCTAAAGGGGCTCCAGGAGAGCTGGAGAGCGACTAGGGACAAGGGATGGAGAGACAGGACACAGGGAATGGCTTCCCAGTGAAAGGGAGCAGGTTTAGATTAAACATTAGGCAGACATTGTTCCCTGTGAGGGTGGGGAGGCCCTGGCACAGGGTGCCCACAGAAGCTGTGGCTGCCTCTGGATCCCTGGGAGTGTCCAAGGCCAGGCTGGAGCAAGCTGGGCTAGAGGAAGGTGTCCCTGCCCGTAGCAGGGGGATGGAACACGATGGAACTTCAAGATCCCTTTCCAACCCAGGCCATCCCATGAATCGCCAATGCTGTGCGCACGTGTCACCCCTGAACGACACACACACACCATGTGCCCCTCCCCAGGGTGCTGCGGGGCGGGCTGTCATGTCATGTCATGTCATGTCATGTCATGTCATGTTGTGTCCCATCCCTTTCCCTTTCCCCTTCCCGTCCCAATCCCGGTCCCCTCAGGCCGCTCCCGGCCCTGCCGGGACTTCTTCCCGCCCGCAGCTCTCGCGAGACAACGCCGCCGCCGCGTCACGCGCCCCCCGCGCGCGCGCGCGCTCTGCGCCTCACTCCCCCGGCCGGCCGGCCGCCGTATCCTTCCGCGCGCCACCCCTCCCCCTTCTGGAGAGTTCTGCACGGCGGCCCCGCACGACAAATAGTCCCCCGCCGCTCCCCGTCCCCCTCTCCGCACACACCCCTCCCAGCCCCTCCTGCTCCCGCCGGTGCCGCTCAGGCCTCCCCGTTCTGCCCCATCCTTCCCCCTCCGCGCCGGTAACCGGCAGCGCGGCCCGCGGCTGGGGGGGAAGCGGCGGCGGCGGAGTGATCTGCGGCGGGCGGCGCGGAGGTAGCGCATAAAGCGGCGGCGGCGGAGGGAGCGGAGGAGCTGCGGCACCGCTGAGCCCGCGGCCGCCACCGCCCCGACACCGGCTCGGCCCCGGCCCCGCCGCCCCGGGGGGCCCCGGTCCCCTCCCTCCCCTCCGCTCTCTCCGTCCGTTCGTCCCCTCCCCGTCCCCTCCCCGCGCCGCCGTCGCCGCCACCACCTCCGCGCTGCTCCTCCTCCTCCTCCTCCCCCCTCCCCTCGCAAATAGTCCCGCGGGCCGCCCCCTCCCTCCGCCCGCGCCCCTCCTGCCGCCGCCTCGCGCACACAATGGCGCTGAAGAGAATCCACAAGGTAAGGGCCGCCCGGCCCGGCCCGGCCCCGCGCCGCCCGCCTTACATAACCCTGCCGGGGCCCCGCGGCTGCCGCTCCCGGGTTGGGGGGGTCGGGCCGGGCCGCGCCGCGCTGGGCCCAGGCCGGGCGGCAACGCGGGGGCCGCTCCCGCTTTGTTCGAGGGGGGCCCAGGCCGGGCCCCTCCGGAGCAACGTGGCCCCCCGGGGCCGGGCCGGGGCCGCGAGGGGGCGCCGGTGGCGGGGCCGGGCCGGGCCGGGGGTGGTGCGGGCCCGGCGGCCGCTGCGGCCCCGCGGGGGCCCGGCCCGGCCCGGCCCTTCCCCGCGCTGGAAGTTCCGCTGGGCCTTGTCCCAGCGCTCCGGATCGCGGCCCCGAGCGCGGTGAAGCTGTCACACGGCGCTGTGGTTTAGCTCCTCTAATGGAGCTGTGCTACCGCCTGAGTCATCCCGCAGGCTCCGAAGGGAAGCGACAGCCTTGCCTTCCCCTCCCTGGAACCCTGCTCCGTGTCCTGGCCTTCTGGGAAAACGCTGCTGCCCAACTCCCGTGCTGTCTTAAAAGTGTCTGCTTGATCATCAGTGTCTTTTACCAGGAAAAAAAAAATGCTCGAGGGTTATTGGAGTCCACTTGTTTTTCCTTAGTGAATTTGTATCCTTTTCCCTGCAAAAATGTGTAGCTGTCAGTTTGGAGTCTGTATACAAGGGTCAGGTGTAGAAAATAGCCCTCCCATGGTGTTTCTGCTCTCAGTGACTACTTAAATCTAATTTTTGTGTAGAATCAGCTGCCAATTCCCCCAGCTCCCACTCAGGCAGTTTGTAGCCCTGTTTGATTTTGTGTGTGCTGTCGGGTCTGTGTTAACATCTCTGCTTTGCTCGTAGGTTACCTTGGAGGCTTTGTGAAGCTTCATGATCAGTTTAAAGCTCAGGTGGTGGAGAAGAAAAATGGAAGAGAGCTTGAAGCCTTACTTTTGCTCATGGAATAGGTGGCACTTGGAAGGGGAGGATTTGGAGTGTGGTTTTAGGGTGTTAGATTTTTCCAGCTGAGGGCCCGGTACTGAGTTACATAAGGAAGTTGTGCTCCAGCTGAGTGCTGCTTGTCTGCAGTGTCCTGTCCCTTACTTTGGGGATCCTCAGGGCCCTGTGAGGACACCTGGGCTCACAGGTGTCTGGGAAGGCTTCTTCCTCCTTGAGAGTGGGTCGATAGACCTGGGAGACACAGCAGTGGATGCTGAGGGGGGTAAATGTGGCTGGGGGACACACAGGGCTGTTGTGGGGATAGTGAATTCCCTGTCAGGTAACTCGGGAAAGCTGCTTGGTTGTAGTTCAGTGGGAGCTCAGGGTCAGGAGTCAGCGCTCTGAGAGCACTTTTGTTTCCAGGCTGGTTTGTGACAGGAGAGGAGCTGGATGTGTTCGGTCTTTGTTAACGTTGGGTGCTTGTGGACTGACTCTTCCTGCTGCTTTTCAAGGATAAAGAACCCCGAGGGATAATTGGGACTGTGTGAGGTTATGAGAGTCTTCAAAGCTCCAGAGCAGTGCTGTGTGAGCTCTGCAAAGCACCAAGAGTGCCAGTGGAGTGAGTGTGGTGGGGGCTGTGGAGGAGAGGGAGATGATAGGGCTGAAGGCAGCATTTCCAGCAGAAAACCTGTGTGGAGGGAAATAAACTTGTCTGTTTTAGCAGCCCAGGTGCTCTAGAAGTTGGCTGGGAGTGGAGCTCCAGGCTGGAAGGAGCACTCTGAGTTGCTGTGGGTGTCTGGCCCTGACTGCTCCAGTAATCATGGCTGGTTGTTTACACTCTGGCTATTTTAAACCCTGTGGAGAGCTCTCCTATCATCATCTCCGGGTTGTTCTGGGCTCTGGGAGTGTGTGGTGGCCATCCCTGTCAGGATAACGAGGGGACAGACAGCTACTGACCTTTGCTGCTGCAACTTGTGGCAAGAGCAGGAGCCTGCAGAGTGTGGGTCGGGTAAGAATAATGCCGGTGGAGTGGAGCACAGAGACGCCATGGGAGGCAAAACTGCTGCTCTGGCTTTTTTTGAGGGTGGTATCAGTCACGGTGTATCAGTGTGCAGGGCTCAGGCTGGTCGCTGGACCTTGCTCTTGGCAGTTTGGGTTTTATACCGAACCACAAAGGCCTTTCTGTGACGCTTTGTCCAAAATTTTTGTGTCCTCGCATAACATAGGGAGGAGAACTTGGAAAGGAGGAGAAAGTCCCGAGAGTAAACCTTCGATACAGTGTTACCTGAAATGGCCTCTTGCATGTTGAGCTGCTCTGGGCTGGAAGAGGGGGCAGAACCAGGAGTTTACACTGGGTGAGCAGCATTGTTGCTGGTGTGTGAGGCAGCACAGGAACCTGCAGGGTCTGTCCCAGCCTGTCCCTCTGGCACAGTTGCTCTTGGGATTGTCCAGAGGCTCATGCTGGGATAACGTGTGTGCACGGAGCAGCAGCTGTTCTCTGAGCAGATGCTCCAGAAGAGCTCAGCCTGGGTGAGACCTGCTCTCGGATTGCTGCCCCTGTTACTCACTGCAGTATTTTGGGCAGTGGGGCTTCAAATTCTTGTTTAGGTGCCTTTTACTGGCTCACAGGCCTGAAAGTGGAAATCTCTTCTTGTAGAACCGTTTGGGGTGTAAGCAGGGCTGCCAGGCAGAGTCCTGAGATAACCGTGAAGTGCAGCAATTAAATAGTTGTTTGTACATAACAATCATCTGTGTTATCGTGGGTAAATTCATAGGAAATGCAGAGTGAAGCAATCCAGGGGCGGGATGGGAGGGAGACAGGAGGGCCAGAGTGAGTGGCTTCCATTTTAAGGTTTAAGCCGAAGCACTTTGGATTCAGCCACGTCCCCATCTATGTTGCTTATCTGTAGGGAATGCAATACCTATAACTGGATAACTAGGGCAGCGTTTGGAGTTCTTTGAATGGGAGAGCAAGGGAAAGGTTAGCTCATTGTCTTTCCTGGGCTCCCCTGTGTGATCGGCGGCTGAGGGGGAAGGGAAGGCAGCAGCTGTGCCCGAGCCCTGCTCAAGTAAAGCGTTTTCTGTAGCAGAGGAGTGGTGGATTACTGTTGCTTGTACTGTAGAGGCCCAAAATCCAGGTAATGCTTCACAGAACTAAACTCTGACTTCCATCAGTTCCTGCTCAGCTGTGGAGGAGGGTGATGGTAGTTGCTGGAGTCCTGGAGCTCAGAGCTGCCCGACCTTTGGGGATGCTTAGACATCACCTCTGCCAAAAAGAGCCGTGCCCGTGGGTGGGATGTGAGATCAGTGGTGCAGTTGGTGTTCAGAGCTGTAGTTGTGCTACCTGTGCTGAGTGAACTCATGTTATTTTGGCGCTCCCGGTTCTGTACAGCAGCCAGTGGGAGCAACTGGGTTCTTCCGCTGGGCCTGGCTGTGTGCGGGGAGCTGCCAGCACAGCCCATCTGTGTCGGAGAGCTTGTGTACAGGGAGGGCTGGGAGGCTTCTCTGAGCTGGAGAGGTGTTTTGATACTCAGACTCTACCCCAGGAGGAAGTTATACATTGCTTTGGTCTTCTTCCTGTGCAGGCTTTGAAAAAAATAAAGAAGGAAAGGTGACAGTTATATCAGAACGTGTTTATAACACGTACCTTGGTTATTGCTGTGCTTCGTGAATCTTTTCATGCTGCTCAGATGCCTCCTGACTTCTGCAGTCTTGGAAGGAGTCAAAGTTGGAGGATCTGAGCCACTTCAAGCATTGCAAAAGCAGTTTCTGTCAAAAGGGAAGGATTAAAATGCTGCTGTTAATCAGGGTAGCAGCATTAGAACAGCAGATGCTCTGGAATCGTAGTCCAGGCAGGAGAACCCCCATGGATGTGGCAGGGAATTGGTGGCCTGACCTTGGTGCACGCATGAAAACACTGCCTGGTGCTGCTGGGTGAGAGGAGCTGAGGGAAATGCCAGCTGGATCCAGGCTCTGGCACCTGGCAGGGAGGTGCTGCTGGCCCAGGGAAGGTGCAGAGGCTGTTCCCACCCTCCTGCCCTGTGGGTCTTGCCCAGGGAGCTGGCACTGCCCTTTGTGGTCCTGAGGTGAGGCTGGGTGTGATCCATTCGACTTTGGCCCTCATTCCCTATTGCTTGGCTCTGTTGGGAGCTGGGAACAATTCATGGCTAAGTGGCTGCGAGTTCCTTTTTGGTTACATAAGTCAGGATTTTGTAACATCACCCTACACTGCCTGTTGCTGAAGGGTTCGGGGGCTTCGGGCAAGTAGACTTGCTAAAGGCAGATGGAAAGCTTGTTTCACTCACAACAGCAACCTGAGGCAGAAATTAGGTTTATAATCAAGCTAGTGATGTGATCTCTGAGTAAAATACAGTGTGGAAGCAGCTCAAACTGGAGCAGGGTAGAAAGCCCATGGAGTCCAAGCAAAGAGGACTTTGGATAATCTAGAGGGATACATCTAGTGTTTTGGGGTGGATTTAAGGATCTCTGCTGTGCACCAAATAAAATTACTGGAGCTGACTGCTAAAGGGTGCTGACTTTTTACTCACCTGATTGACTTCTTGGTGTTGCCAGTTAGGTTGGTTATTCTTACTGAAGGCTGTATTAGCATTAACTTAATCCTTAAAACTAGTCTTCTGGCCAGAGCAGGTTTTACCAGGAATGTGTTAGACTGGGGAGGGATTTGTTGTCTAGAGGAATAAATTTGAGCTCTTCTAACAAATGTCTTTGGAGTTTACAATTATAACTTGAAACATGTGCAGGGTTAAACTTTGAGACCTAAACCACTTGGGTTTGGTAGTTCTTTGAAAGCTTGTTGTGCAGTTTGTGAAGTCCTGGATTGAAGTGTGTTGTCAAGGCAGTGTTCAGGCTCCTGGGAAATAAGAGGAGGGAGGGATGGAGGGTAGTGTGGGGCTGAGCAAGGCTGGTGGCACTGGTTTGCTCGTGAGCCCCGAGGCCTCGCTGGCAGCTGATGCCTTTCATGACTCGGGAAGCACAGCTGGGGGGTCTGTGGCATAAACACACTCCATCTCCCTTAAAATGCTTTCCTGGAACCCCTGAGTAGGAGTTTGGTTTGTTGGGAACTTTGGAGCACATTTAAATCTCATTTTGGAGCTTAAACATCAGTTTCTTGTGTGATTTTTATAGATTTTAGGATTTGTCTTTCATGGATTTAGTTGCAGTAGTTGCATTCAGCTTGGCCTTTGGGCAGGACACCTTGAACCTTGCTTTGTGCTGTGCTTCCACTTCCTCATTTTTGCTGAGGGACTCATTAATAACTGTGAGATGGGTCAGGCTAATGGTAGGATCCACAGCAGTGGGCCCAGCCCTGGGGGTGTTTTGCTGTAGGGGAGATGGCAGAAACTTTAAATTCTGTGGGGTGCCTTCAGCTGCAGAGGCAGCTCAGGGTGAGGCAGCCCCTGGGAGCTGAGTAACTCAAACTGGAATTTGATCTAAAGGCTGCTGGAGTCTTCACTTGTAATCTCCTAAAGCAAAACCTACTTCATGTGCTTAAGGACCAGAAACTGTCTGGAGTGGGAACTGGCTTCAGGTTTTGTTTTAATATCAGTGTGGTCAGGATCAGGCTTGATCACTGACCAGCCAGACTTCTTGGATCACAGGGGAATAAAGCAGTTCGGGATCAGATCCATGCAGGTTTGTAGATGGTACCAGACTGTAACTGAACCCACCACGTGCTATGAGCTCCAGTTTTATGGGAACTCTGGAGTCATTTGTTGAGAATTACACAAACCAGTGTCCCTCAGCAACAACATCTGGAAGCCAAGGCCTCGCTGGGTTGGGTGTTGTGCTTTTGCAGTGCCTTGGGAATGCTCAGGAACCTGCAAAAGGCAAAGTAACCTGTGGGACATGGCTCTGCAGCAGCCATGGGTGCTCCTCTGGGTGTGCCTGGATAGATGCAGCTCCATTCCTGTCCTTAAACTTGGCTCTGCAGCTCTGACAAAGGAGTAGTGGGAGTCTTAGAAGCAGCTGGAAGGGAATGGTGTGTTAATAGGATTATCCATGCCCTGCCAGGAAATCCAGTTTGCCTCTCTGGTGGGCAGAGGCAGCTGGTGCCTGTGCTCCAGAGTGGTCTTTAACTTCCTCATTGCTCTCCAAGCTGTTGTTCTGCAAAACATGGGAGGTTTTGTCTTGCAGGGGCTTGAAATGGGAGTTGGTGCAAAACTTTTCCAGGCACAAGGAGCTTACACATTGCTTTTTGCACGGATTTTAATCTGTGGTGTTTCACTCTGTAAATTAATAGAGCAGAACCTGAAATGCCACCTTGTCAGAGAGACGAGTGGTACGAGTGGTTGTTGTAAGTCTTGGCTTTCCACTGAGATAATACCCAGGGCTTCAGAAAACCAAAGTATTCCTTTCTGGCTGGAACTGGAGATGTAGAGAACGAAGTAGGATTTTGATGAGAAATGAAGTTGCTGCTACCCAACCTTCACTGCTGCCTCTGTTGGAGAGTTACCTTGTGGTCCCACTGCTGTATCCAGTTTGGTGAAGCACTTGGTGCTTTTGGGCAGCAGGATACAGGGGGAATGTCAGGGCAGCTTTATGTTTATTCTGCTAACTGGTTGAGTGTGTGCCCAAGCTCCTGTTTGTGACTATTTCCCTTTTATAGTAGGGAAGCTGTGTGTTGTGTGTTAATAAATATAATCCATGGTGGGCTGTGGTCCTGCATGGAAAATGTGGATTCTTACAGTTGTACCTTCCTAGTCGAGTGTATGCTTTGTATTGATGCTTAAAACAGGATGAGAAGTGGCAAGGAAGATTTTTTAATAAGTGTGTTTGTGCTTTTGAGTACTATAGCATTAAATTGGCTTTTCCAGAAAATTAGAGTCCAGTAGCATTTGGAAGTGGACTGTGTTCTATGCAGCTTTAGGAAGAGTAGGTGTATTCCTGGTTTTAAGTTTTCCTGTGGAGACTGGACTCATTGGCTGGACTGACCCTGAGGAAGGTGTGTGTAGTGTCTGCACCTTCCTGTGCTGCCCTGCAGGGTGTCTCCTGACTTGCTGCTGCTGGAGCAGCTCCAAAGGGCTTTAAGCCTTCAGAGATGGCACATGGAGCGCTGGAGATGTTCTCTCCACCTGCAGGATGGAGGGGGCTCTTCAGCAGGTGCTGTGTGTGCAGTGCCTGCTCTTGTGCAAGCCTGTGCTGAACCACAAAGTGGAAGAAGCTCAGCAGGAGCTCTACAAAAGCTCCCATAGACTGGTGAGTCAGGAGGTTTCCAGCTGGGCTCTTCAGCAGTCTGAAGGGAGCTTCTGAGAGCTGAACCAAACTTTTGTGTGTGTGTCAGGGAATGGGAAGCTTTGGATCTGCACTGCATCCAAAGGGGAAAACCCAGAGATTTACCTGTTTGATGTAAGGCAGCATTCCAGGTTTGCAACTGGAGAGGGATTGCTTGGTGGTGGTCTCTTAGTTCCTGGGAAGTAGCAGCTGGAATTCCCAGAGATCACCTGTTCAAGAGCTTAATCACTCACTGCCTGTAGATAACAAAAGACCATTTGGTGGCAAACCTCTTCCACTCCTGCAATCTGCTTGTCTTAAACATTGTCCTTAAATGTTTTGTCTGCCAAAAGCCTGGTATGGAAACTTCTCTGTGGACTGTTGCTGGGAGGTGAAAAGCTGAACACACAACGGACCAGGGACAGCATGGAAGTGTTTCCTGAGCACTAGATTTAGTTGTAATCCTTGTCTGGTGTGTGTTCAGCTTTCTAGACTGACCCAGGACAGAACAAAGCTGATATGTGTGGGCCTATCATGCAAAGCAGGTCAGTGGCTGAGCCAGAAATGGGGCAGGTAAAGTTTGTCTTTTAAGTTTTACTCTATTTTTGGTTCCCACTAAACATCCACTTCCTGAGAAAATGGCTAATGCGAGTTGCTGGTAACAGTAATTCTCTGAACTGCGCTAAAATGTTGCTTCAAATTGAAGCTTGGTGTAATTCAGGAGTGCTGTGAATTACTCAGCCCACTCAGACTCATAATGGGATTTCTTCAGAGGAAAATTTGACTGACACAGGCACTGAAAAGTGAGGGTTTCCATTCAGGTCTGTAGGTAGGGAAGGCCTTGTGTTTTATTCCATTTCTCCCCCCGTGGTCACTGATGTGTCTGTATGGAGGCAAAGCAGCCCCAGGTTACTGGAGCTGTGTGTGCTGCAAGCAGGCTGTGCAGGTGATAAACTGGATCACCAGAGCTGGAGCAGTCTGGGAACTGTTACAATAGAGGGGATAAAATAAGGCTGATACAGAGAGTTGTTGGATTGAGGCCACCTTATCTCCCTGTGACCCGGGGACAGTGGAGGATATAATACCTTGGTAATGCTGGGACAGCGCAGGCAGACCCAGCAGACCCTGTGACGTGGTGAGATTGCTGTGACTCAGGGTCTGAGCAGCCTGCACAGGTCACTGAGGCAGGTGCCAAACGCAGCTCCTGGGTTGAAGATGCAGCTTTACTTTCCAAAATCCTGGCTGTTAGTTTTGTGGCGCTGCCAGAGTTGCCACCAGCAGCTTTTTAGCAATAACACGCTAAAACATGTTTTTGAAACGAAATGAACTGAGCTCTTCCTGTTTTGTAGGAGTTGAACGATCTGGCACGTGATCCTCCAGCACAGTGTTCAGCAGGGCCTGTTGGGGATGACAGTAAGTATCCTGCTCTCAGCAGACACCTGTACTCTCCCACCTCTTTCCTTCTCAAACAGGATGTCCAGCACCTCAGCAGGGAGAACCCTTCTGTTTCTTCTGGTTAGAGTCCTAGATACTGCTTCCCATCCTGACCTGAAATTTGTTGCTCTTCTGTATCCCTTTAACACAACACTGATGCTACTCCCACTCTATTAATTGGACAGCTCGATGCACATCTTAAATTACACCTTTTGAGTTAACTGTTCTGGAATTTTGGATGGAGTTAGGAAACCTCTGTGGCCAAACCACCAAGCACCTGCCCACAGCTTTCTGCACTTGGATATCTAAACTGTACGTGGTGTAGTCATGTGTTCTTGTAGGACTAAAACAAACTACTCCTAAGACTTCTGCTGGTACAGCAAGGTCAGGGTTAGTGCTGTTTTACACAGCAGTTAGGTAATACTCTCTTTTTTTTTTTTTTTTTTAAAGAGGGTTATATGTAGTCCTTGGGGTTCAGAGGTTAGTTACTGTGTGATTGGAAGGAAAATGTTGATAAATTACAGCTTGAATCATGCAGTAATGTTAATTGGGTTTGGTTGGTTTTGGTTTGGTTTTTTTTTATTATTATTTTTATTTTTTTTTTTATTTATAGGCAGGATTTCACTCAACTTGGAGTACTTCTTGTGGCTTTCTCAATAAGCAAAACCAGAATGTCCAAACCCTGCTGTCGTGACTGACTTGTGGCCTGACTGGGAAATGGATGCTTAGGGAGGAGGTGCAGGAGAAGCATCCTTAAATCATACACTTACCAGGAACCATAGTGACAGTAAAAGGGGGAATAACTTCAGACTGAGAGTAGGTTTAGGTTCAATACTGGCAAGAAATCCTTCCCTGTGAGGGTGGGGAGGCCCTGGCACAGATTGCCCAGAGAAGCTGTGGCTGCCCCTGGATCCCTGGAAGTGTCCAAGGCCAGGCTGGACGGGGCTTGGAGCAACCTGGGCTGGTGGAAGGTGTCCCTGCCCATGGCAGGGGGTGCAACAAGATGATCCTAATGGTCCCTTCTAAGCCAAACCATTCTGACTCTGTGTTTGTGATCTGTGCCCAGATCAGTGTGCCCTGCCAGCTCCTGGTAAGGGACAACCTCAGACAGTCTCTTTGACCTCCACATCAGCTGGTGTTTGCTGTGCCAGGCTGTTCACCTGAGGTGTGATTTGCAGTTGTTCTGTCCTTTTTGAAGCTCAGGGAGGTGTGTTAAGCAGGAAAAAAAGCAGCTCTTTAAAATCCTACCCTGATTTTTTTTATCTAATGTTGATTTTTAGTAAGAAGATCAACTGTCATCTTGTGCCTGTATTTTGGCCCAGGGAGGGGAGGACAAGATGCATCGTGTGACTTGACTTCAGGCTGTTTATGTGGCTGGTTCTTACCTTAGTTGTAAGTGGTGTTCCCCAGTCTGCTTGGATTAGAATCATGGAATATCCTGAGTTGGAAGGGACCCACAAGGATCATCCAGTCTGACCCCTGACCCTGCCCAGGACACCCCAACAATCCCACCCTGTCCCTGAGGGCACTGTCCAAACCCCTCTTGAGCTCTGGCAGCCTTGGGGCTGTGCCCACTGCCCTGGGGAGCCTGTTCAGTGCCAACCACCCTCTGGGGGAAGAACCTTCTCCTGAGATCCAACCTAAACATCCCCTGAGACAACTTCAGGCCATTATTAGCTGTGAATAAGGCACCTTAACTGGTGCCCTGTACATTGTGATGGTTTTCTGTGAGAGGCCTTTAACCTGCAGCAGTTCTGCAACTTGTACCATCTTCTTCATTTTCACCAGAAAGTGTAAAATTATACTTGACTATTTTTTTAATAGCAACGTTAACCTTTTGTCATAGCTTAGATGAGCAAGATCAGTAGGATGCTTGCAGTGAGACAAGAACACTTGCAAATCCAGCTTTTCAACGTGGCCTCTCACGAATGTCCTGTCAGCAAAACATCCAAGCTCCTGAGAGAGGGGATATTTGAGTATGGAAACCCTCCAGCTGTGTGCTGAGAGCTCTGAGCTCAGGTATCCTTTCTGAAAGGAAAAAAACTAGCTACCAAGATCTTTCTGAATCATTTCTGAACCATTCAGCAGTTCTGAAGTGTATAGAAACTTCCACATTCCTACAGAAATGTAGGGCTAGGTTGAAAAAAAACCCACTTGAAACCTGAGAATGAAAATACTGAAATTAGTAGGGGTGTTGCTGTTCAGCAGAACTTTCAAACAAGTGGAAGCTCAGCTTGATTTTGAGGGTGTTTAGCAATAGGGTCAAGCTTTTAGTGACTTCACAACTTATTTCTGCTTTCCAAATAGTATTTCAAAGAGGTTTGTAGTTTCATGGAAAAGAAATGACTAAGATGGAGAGCCAGGCTGAGGCTTTTATTCCCTTAAATTAGCAAGTGTGATTTGTGCCATGATAAACTGCTTTGTGGTTTCCAAAGCCTTATCAAAGGTGATGATGATTGTCTGGCAGAGGAGAGGTGGAAAGTTACTGCTGAGCACAGAAAGCTTTAAATTACTAAAAGTTCTTCTTGTGCCAGCTTTCTGAAGGACCTGCTGATGAAAGACTTCAGTTATTGAGAGCAACAGTTTGGGGAGGTGTCAGTGGGATAGCAGTGGCAGCAGCAGACAGGTGCCTTCTCCCAGATCCCTGTGCTCCAGGTGTGCCTCGGCTGCCTCGTCACAGCGACATTTCCTGGAGTTCAGGACATGCTGTTCTTGCAAAGTGCCCTCCTGTGGCTACTCCAGCTGATACAAACTGTCCCCAGCTGTAAGCTTCTCATCCCTGTAGTTCATAAACTTTGGGAAGTGAAGAGCTGTTCCTGCCTTGTTAACTGTAGGAATGAGATTTTCTTGGCAATGTAGTTTTAGCCCCTTTTCCACCCACCTCTGGCCTGTGTTTTGGGACTGGATGACATTGGTGTGCTTGCAGTGGCTTAGCTATTCCAGACATGTACCTGTGCTTAGCTACTGAAAGTCAGCAGCCCCCTTCCTTTGTAAATACCTTTTTAGGGGTGATTTCAAAGGAAAGAATCAATTGGAATAAGCTCTGCATGGCGAATCCATCTTGTCGTTCATCAGACTTGTCCCGGATATTGTGAGGATCTAAAGCTTAGGTTAAACAAGCACTTTGCTTGGGTCTGGGGTGGGAGCTCTCACAAAGTTAAGATTCACTGTGGAAATGTTTTTCTTTCTGGTTTCTTGTTGGGTTTAAGACAATAGATGATTCTTTGAGCTTCTCTTTTCAGTGGTGCCTTTGTGCACTACAGTGAATCCCACCAGCATCCACTGGTGCCTGTGAGATTTTTGGTGGTTTTGCTGTGACTGGCCACAATCTTCCCTGTGGGGTTCCTGCTGCCCCTTTGTCCTCTGCTCCGGGTTTCTCCCTGTCCAGCTGCAGGTGATAGGCACTTCCTGGGAAGCTGTCTGAACCCCTTGAAAGAGGGGAATGCTACATATGGGCATGTGAGCTGCTGTTGTGGTTTCCTGGCTCTGCATTGAATGTAGTTTCTCAAAGGCTGCTGCATCCAAGCTCCTGAGAGAGGGGATATTTAAGTAGGGAAATCCATTTATATGCTGAGGACTCTACGCTCAGGTATCCTTTCCAAAAGGAGAAAATTAGCTGCCAAAATCTTTCTGAATCAGTTCTGAACCAGTGCTGAACTGTATAGAAACTTCCATGTTCTTATAGAAATGTAAGACTAGATTAAAACAAACCTGCTCCAACCCAACACTCATTTCCTCTGGCCTTGCAGGGCTGTTCCCACTTCGCTTTTTTCCTCCTTCCTTGTATGAGATCATTCCCAGCTGTAATGCCTGTACTATGTGTAATTAAAAACTGCTCATGCTAGATTAGAACAGGTAGCACCACTCCTAACTTCTGGCCCAGGTAGTCCTGACAGCCATCGATACCACACAGCTGCTAGTGGCTTCATCTTGTGTCTGGAAGACTTCCCTTGCAACAACTGGAGTCTGAAGGTGCCATGTAGCTGACATCCATGCTGAGGGGAGCTTCCATGGTCCTATTCCCCAAAATATTTGTGCTCTTTGCACGGGCACTGGAACTTTTGGAGATGCAGGAACTCCAAGAACTCCCTAATGTACCTCATACAGATGATCAGCTTGGATTGTTTTCCTTTCCAGCATAACATTCTTCACAAGTCCTCTGTATGACCAGATTTATGTTCTCTTGGACAGACGCATGTGAGTGAGGATTAGATTTTGTGCACTTGACAATCCACGATCTTGAGGCCTCTGTGGAGACTGAACTTAAAAGTTCAGTGAGGATAGCACTGGCTTAAATTACCTCTGTATGTGTGGTGTACACAGAGCCTGGGCTTGTTCTCAGGGCTCTGAGAGGAGAGCAGGTATGAGTTCATCATGTACCTTTTGTTCTCACAGGGCAGTCGTGGAAACTTGATTCAGCTGCTTCATTAGAAACTACAGAGTTTAAACTCACGCTTTTGAGTCTGAAAAGTTGCCTGGGACTGTCTGGATTTTTATTGTCACAGGATTTTTGCAGGGCACACGTGTGGTACCACAGCAATCCCGGGCTCTGGAGCATTGAGTACTTTGCCCTGTGTCTGTTTAATTCCTTGGCTCCCTTCCCTGCAGCCTTTCAGAAGGCTTTGTTTTGAAAATAGACTTTTCTGTGCTGCTTTGTCTGGAAGAAAGTAAGATCATTACTTGAGCTTCTCCAAACTGAAGTAAATCTCTCTCTTTTTCAGTGTTCCATTGGCAAGCTACAATAATGGGACCAGTAAGTATGAGAGAATTGATGCTCGTGGCTTTTTATGATGGGTTGTCTTGTAATAACTCCTCAAGCTGCAATGATTCTTTCTCATTAACAGAACGACAGTCCCTATCAAGGTGGAGTATTTTTCTTGACAATTCACTTCCCAACAGATTATCCCTTCAAACCACCTAAGGTGAGTGGCTTCTGCCATAAATCCATCCTTACAATGTGGTCTGATGTGTATGTTTGTGAGCCTACACTGAAAATTTTCCTTCTTCTGCAGGTTGCATTTACAACAAGAATCTATCATCCAAATATTAACAGTAATGGCAGCATTTGTCTTGATATTCTACGATCACAGTGGTCCCCAGCACTAACTATTTCAAAAGGTACCTCCAATGCTCATTTTAATTTTACTCTGCTGAAATGAAGTACTGGTTTGGGCTGTAAAACTGCTGCATTCCTGCTGGCATCAACCATTTCTGTGGTCACTGCTGCAGTCCTGTGACCCTGCACGGAGCTTGCAGCCAATTCCTGAGTGCATGATGCTGGGACGTCCCCCTTCCCTGTGGCACAGGGAGACTCCTCAGCTCTGCCAGTGGATCAGATAAGTCCTGCTACACTGAGTACATACTCCTGCCACTCACCTCAGACTGAACACTGACACTAAGCTTAATTTTATATATTTTCAGTTAATGATAATGAAAGACTTTAATGTTCAGAATACACACCGAGTAAAATATGTAAGGGAGTAGCTGTAGTTTTTTAGAAGTTAAAGACTTGTCTAATTGTTTGTCATCTTAAAAGATCCTTTGTCAAGGAAACATCATAACTCCATGTTGGTAGCTTTTAAGCAAAGCTTTCAATGACATGCACTACTAAAGTATTTTATAAAACTTAACTAGCTTGCACTATCTTGACTTTTTTTAGTTAAAAATATCTTGGACCTTGTGAACTGAGTTAGTGGTTAGCTTGGAATGTATCCTTTGCCTGGTAAAGCAGTATTCATATTCAATATAAATACAAGGCTTTAAAGGCTTGAAAAAAGACTCAGGCTGGAATTTTACTGATTTTTCTGGCCAGTGAAGCTGTAGACTTATAAACTGCAGATCAAGTGTGTAGGTCTAGCTGGGGCTATTTAGGAATATTTTGGGCCTACCCTGTGCATGGCCCAAGTCTTGACTCCTCTGTGTTGCGGCTTCCCAGTGTCCTTGTGCTCAGACGCTGCAGTTGCCGTGCTGATGACGTTATCCTTCACATCGTGTCCCTCTCTGAGGCTTTCCTGTGCCCTGTCCTTCTCCCCAGCTCTGGGATGTTTCTGGGCAATTTTTATTTTAGGCAGGTGATTCCTGGTACATCCCCTTGAACGTCATCACTGTCTCCCTGAGCCCACAGAAGTTCTCACCTTCTCTGTCCAGCTAAAAGGCATTTGTAGAAACAGTTGGAAAGGCAAAACAGTATCTCCTTGTCTCTTGTCAGAAGTGAATTTGCTCGTGCACAGGACTGAAAGTCTTTGTTGTGAGTTGAAAGAACTGAAGAAATGGTGTCAGTAAAGGGAAGATGATTGTCAGGTTGCTGTAATTTCCTTACAAGTGCTCTCAGTCAGTACTGGCTGCTCCTGGAAGCACTAAGTTAGCACCAAGCACTGACATCTGTTCTGGTTTGATTTAATTGCTGTGTAACTGGGCAGAATGTGTGTTGTTTTAGGGAGTCTCTAAAGTGGCCATATGGGCAGTGGGGTGATAGACAGCACGCTTGAAAATACTGGGAGATGGACTGGAATTGGGACAGTTGGGAAAAGATGGGGCACGAATTCACGAGGCTGGTTAAGGGCAGCTGCCTGAAAATACATCCCAATGTTAATTTTCCTGCCCAAATACATTTGCAGTATGCTTTAACATCTCTTTCTGTTTTCTGCTTTGGACTCCTTTTTTCCTTACCCTTTTCAAACTGTATCGTGCTGTCTCAGCTGGAGTTCAGGGGGATCAGAGTGGTTGTTCTGTGTCACTGTGTCCCTCCCACTGCCCCTGTGAGTGCCCTGCTGTAGTGCTGATCACTTCTCACTCACTGCGGGGGAGTTCACTCAGTGCCCAAACTCTGCTGCACATGCACAGCATCCATACAGCGCTAACAAGAAAGAAAACCTTGTTCCCAGTGCCCTTGGGGTACATTTATTGAAGGAATTAAAGCAGCCAAGCAAATTCTTACAGGTGACTTCATAGAAACTGGGAATACTTTCCTCAGAATCACAGAAAGCAGAGCTCAGCTTCAGAAGCAAAGAGCTGATGTTCCCATCTTGAACAAGTGTAAAGGAATTGCACAAAGGCAACTTGAGTCTTTTAGGGCTGAAATCTTGTGTTCAGTCAGGTTAGAACGTGTCATGACAGACTTTGGGGCTGTTTCAGCTCTCTAGTAACTGATCAGCCTTATCGAAGAATAGGACGTGTTCCTAGCAGGAAAAGCTGTTGGATTAGGTAATTCAGAATGAATAACAAGACTTAACACATTCAGCAATAAGCTCACATCCCTTCCAAAGCAGCAATTTAGTATTTGTATTGTGGATTTCTAGGAGAATTTCCTAATTCGTGCCACCCTTTTAAGTGGGATGCCACTGGGAGCAAGCTGTTTGAATTGAAAATCTGTAAGCAGATAACTAGAGCACAGCTGAAAAAAAAAAAATGTGCTTTCTACTGATTGAGAAATCTGGAAATACTAGGAACAGTCCTTCTAGGAAAGAACTTATCAGGCACAGCTTCCTCCTGAGGCAGCTGGGAGGCAGCACTGTCAGCAGCTTGGATGGGCTTGGTGTTATGTTGCAGTTAATGTGTGGTACATGAACGTTTTACACCTTAAGCTCCAAGGAGGGAGGGGAAGGGGTGTGCAGGGACTTCCTTTGCATTTAAAGTGCTACTTTTTGGTGAAAAGACAGCGATAAATCTAGTCAGTGGTAGTTAATCATCCCAGTTTGGTGGTGAAGGGTCTTGGCTCCTCACTCTGGAGCCCTCTGTAAGCAATTTGATAAAGTGATTGTGGCTATGACAGGTGATTGGCATCTTGGGGGGTTGTTCTGTCCCTCCTAGAATTGTTTAAACACGTTCTGAAGGCTTGGGGGAACAACAGTGAGTGTTTTAGTAGAGCAGTGGCTTGCTTATATTAGTAATTCTGAACTCAGTGTTGCTTAAAGAATACATATTGAAGAATAAATCATCTCAAAATACAGTCTTAACCACTCCTTAGTGGGCAGTTTGGACTCCAAAGCTTAAGCAGAATGTGTAGGCTTAAATTAAAAACATTATCTCCAAGTGTGTATAAGTAAGAATCCCTGTTGCCTGAAACAGGAGAATGAAGTATTTTAACACGATTACAGCTGTTCCCAGCCACTTTTGGTGGGGGAAAAAACAGGCTTTCTCTTGAACTTGGCAAGTGGGTGTGCAAGAGTTAATCTTGAAGTACTTCTGCAGTGAAAGTCAGGCAGCTCACTCTGTCCTGTCCCACTTCTCCTCATGTTCTGTAAGTAATGACTCATGGAGCCTGTCTGGGTGTGCTGGAGGGGCAGTGAGTGACTTCAGCCTCATTTGTGGCAGAGTTCAGCTCCCCTGTCCAACCTCCCGTGCCCGGTGTGCTGTGGATTTTCTGTGCTGCTGCTCTTCAAGAATTGCTTTACTGAGATTTACTGTGTGGGATTTCCCAAGTGCCCAGTGACCTAAACGAACTGGACCTTCACAGGGCAGTTTTAAAAACTGGCAACTTGGGTTTCTAATCATCTTCTTGGCTTTTTGGTTTGCCTCTTGTAGTGCTTACCCAAATAACTGGGGGTGGCTCTGTCACAGAGCGTGGGTGTGACATGATGTGCTGAGTTGGGGTTCTAAGGGAAATGCCCAATTTTGCTTTTCAGCTCTCGAAACTGTGGTTTAACCACTTGTGCAGCTTCCCAGGTGTTGCTCCAAGGAAGTTTGTAGTAGGAGGAGTGTTGCTGGCAGGTGCAGGGCTGTGATCCTTCCCCTCTGCTTGGCACTGGTGAGGCTGGATCTGGAGCACAAATCCAGTGCTCCCCAGAACAAGGAGGTCGTGGATGTACTGGAGGGAGCCCAGTGAGGGGCCATGAATGCCATGGAGGGACTGGAGCATCTCCCATTGCGGGGCAGGCTGGGAGCTGGGACTGTTCAGCCTGGAGGAGACAAAGCTTGGGGGGATCTTATCAGTGTCAATAAGTACTTGAAGGGAGGGTACAGAGGTGACAGAACCAGACTGTTCTCAGTGGTGCCCAGAGTCAGGGCATGAACTGAAGCCCAGGAGGGTCCGTCTTAACAGCAGGAAACAAACACCTCTTTGTGTTTTATTTTTACTGTGAGGATGCTGAGCACCAGCACAGGTTGCCTTGGGATCTCCTACCTCTGAGATACTCAAAAGCCACCTGGACACAGTCATGGCCAACCTGCCTTAGGTGGCCCTGCTTGAGCAGGGGGCTGGGCAAGACGATCTCCAGAGATCCTTTTCAACCTCAACCAGTCTGTGATAAACTGGGCAACACTTAACTTTTCTTCTTTTGTCACCAGAAATTGTTGAACTGACATAGCAGGAATTCAAGTTGCTTTGAAGCCAGAAGTTTAAACTGCTCAGATTTAAAGGTACACTTCCTGTAGGGCTGGGGAAGAGGCTGGAGGAGTTGGAAATGGGACTGTGGTTAAGAAATAGGATTTAACTGGAGCAGAGTCTGGAGCTGCTTTAATTTATTTCGATGCATCTTGCCTGTTCACAGTGAGGAGCCACTCATTTGAAGTTGTTGGACAGTGGTGTTTTCAGTGTGGTTTAAGTTAAAAGCTTAATGTTTGTCTGTGCTGATAAAACTCTTTGACAGCTGTGTGCCTCAGAAGTTTCAAGAGTCTGGGGCCTGAAACTCCGAAGTAGTGATTGTACAGGAGAATGTTGCTTTCAGGAGTCAGGTTTGTTACTGATTTTGAGGAACAGAGGTGGAAGTAGCAGTGGGCCTTGATGTGGAGGCTGCCAGGCACCAGTGAAAGGAGCTGGTGGGAGAAGCAGGACAGCTGGATGAATGCCCCAACATGGAATTCAGAATTCCTCAGCAGTGTTGTGTCCAAGGCTCATATTTCTGCTGGCAAAGGTGTTTCACAATCAATTAAACCTGAGCTGACAAACTGTGAGTTTCATACTCAGAGACTTTGCTGGATCAGGAGGCACAGCATTGTCTCCTGGTCTCCAGGAGGTGACAAATGGCTTTCCATAGGAAGACCTTCTGGGCTCGGTGTTCATCACTCCCCTGGCACAGCAGGTGGGGTGGGCTGCTGCCATTGCTGGGAACTGTGATGGCCAGGAATCAGTGCTTCCCTGTGTTATCCAAGAGTTCCATGTCAGTGCATGACCTTTTTGATTATAAGGTGATCCTGAGACTCGTGTGTGACTGCAGCCAAGACAGAGAGCTGAGTAAGTGTCATCCTGCTGTCCTGACAGTCTGGCATGCAGAGCAACCATCTCAGCACTTTCTTGGTACTTTGCACCAACAAAGGGTTTGTTAAATAGTCTCTGTGCTTGCTTAGAGATGGACCCTTGTTCCTGGATGGATTTTAAACTGGCTCCTCTTTGGAGGGCAGTAACTGCACCAAGCAGCTATTGGATCAGAACACACCAGTCGTTTCTTCTGCATAGCTTCATTACCTTGGAAAAATTGGTGCTTTTCATGTCCCTGCTGTGATTCAGCTGGAGATTCCATTGCTCCTCAGTTGCTTTTCCTTACCCTGAAGTGTCCCATGGATGAGTGCTTTACAGGAGCAGGTTTGTTTGGAATTCCAGCTAGACTTGAAGAGCAGTATCTGTAGTGGCTGGTACCCTGTCAGGGATGGCTGGAGTGGTGGATATTAGACCAGTCAGGCTTTACAGACAAAGTGAATCATCTGGGGGTTGTGTTTGGAAGATGAGGAAGTGGAGATCAGCTGCTTTTAAGAGTCTCTTCACCTCTGAGTTCCAGGAAATTTAACATGCCTCTTAAATTTGGATGAGCCAACAGATGTTCCAGTAGGGCTTTAAATTGTGTTCCACACTGCTCATTTGGCTACTGCTGGAAGGACCCGTGGAGAGCTGATGTCATGGGTTGTCCTGAGCTGCTTCATGGCAGAGGAACCTCAGCCATGGAATTTACATGTGGAATTTGCATCTTACCCACGCCTTCAGTCTGAGGTGGGGCAGAAGCAGGAGGGTGAAGTTGCTCGTTGGGGATGGTGGGCTGGCCTGGGTGGTGTGAGAGCACAGCAGCTGCTGAGGAGGTGAGGTGGATCATGCAGTGCTGAACTGTAGCTGATCCTGCTGACAGTCTGTCCAGGGCAGGATTTTCTACTCGGAGAAAGATTGTGCTTGAACTTCAGAGTGTTTTGTGCTTTGTAAAGCCAAGTCTTGCAGTGAGAGGTTGGATGCCAGTTGTGCTGTGTTACACTGTAGATTATTCTGCATGTTGCTCAAGCAGTTTGATATTAAGTGCTCAGTGATCATTCTGCCTGATGAGGGTGCATTTCTCTCACTGCTCTGTGGGGAAGCTGAGCCCATTTTTAGAACCACTTTGTTGTCAGCCTGTTTGCTTGATGAGTTTGGTTCTCCCAGTCCCTCGGTGTTGAGAAGTACTTGGTCTGTGCTAGCAGGAACCACACTGAAGAATAAGTTGCATTTGTTGTCTGCAGAGATAGATGGGGAGCACAGTTGAAGGGTTGGAGGTCAGTAGGCTGCCTGGTGGGTGAAATAAAACAAAACAAACCCAATTTTGAAGTGAAAGGAAGCTTTAAATTGACAGTGGTTCTAAGTTGCTTAATGTTCTGCTGAAGACTGGGCAACTCGGAGAGCTAAGAGTGAAGAGGTGAGAAATAATTCTTTACAGAGTTGTTTCAAGGGATGAATCAATGGCAAGTAAAATTTATTTTGCAGTTAGTGACAAAAATCCAGACTTGAATTAAAGGAGTGCACACTTGTGGTACATCCCTTCCAGTTGGAGACTCCAAGGGATGCTGTCAAGCTGATAATGCTTTGCCTGTGGTCATGCAGGATGTGTAGGACAAGGTGTAAAAATGTCACTTACCTGCCTTGTGTAGTTATTCAGCTTGATTCTCTGGTTGCAAAATTTTTGGGAGCTTTTTTTATTGTCTCCTACTAATAGTGTAGTCATTTGAGTGGTAAATGTCAAGGCTTTGCTATGCAGTTCATTCCTGTAATACTTGATTGCAGAGGAGGGTGGTCTAGTGAGTCTCTAATTCCATAGTGTTGGTTTAATTAGTTACTGTGATACACAACTGACATATTTGATTGCTTCCTCTTTACCCTTGCACTTGAAACTTGGAGAAGGTGCCTTTTCCATGAGGTTTTTCCATAGTGGTCCGGAGGCTCCTTGTGCTGGTTGGTCTAAAACGTGTATATGTGGAATGTTCTAGTGGAAAACCTCAAGAGAAACTTCCTGAATTGATCTGGACAAATAGCTGGGTTCAGCAGGATATTAAAATTACACCAGTTTAGATAACTAGTTAAAAATGCTCTTCTTGCTGGGGCTGTACAGATAAAAAGGGAATGATGGGAAGTCAGCAGCAAGAGCAAGTGTAATGAGAATAGTTTGGATTAATGAAGACTTAAAAAAACAAAGCAGATGAATGTGGCAGCACAGCTTGAAGCCAAATGATTCTGTCCATTTTTATTCAGTGTTTTTGGAGTGATGCTGAAAAGTGAAGTGCTGAGTGTTGGGAAGAGGGGTGTTAGGGTGGGCTGAGAGCAGGCCAGACCTGCAGTGTGGTTCTGAGCCATTGTGTTCAGAAAAGAACTTTGGTTTTTAAAGCCTGTGGTAAGATAAAACTTGAGGGAACAGTTACAACAGTTGACCAGAAAACTTGGATTGGATTTCCTGCTGTGTCTGGTGAAGGCAGGGGACAGGTTTGAGCTGTCTCACTCATCCTACAGCTGAAGAAACTCAAGTGATCAGAGCACGGGAGTCTGACAGACAGAAAGGAATGAGCTACAGGAAAATTGCTGGAGAAACAGCTGTTTTGAGGCTGAACTGAGTGGGAGCAGCTGGATGTGTCAAAGAATTCCCATTACTGAACACTTTACTCAGTGTATGTGGGGGAAAGGAGCTGGTGCTGGAGCTGTACTACAGGTGCTACATGTGCTTTGTCCCTTGCTGAGGGACAGCACTTCAGGACTAGTTGCTTCTACGACCTCCCTCACACTCTGAAGCTGTTCTGAGAGGGAGCTCAATAAATAGCCCAAATATCAGTTATGGTACAGGATAATGAAGCCCTTAACTCTCTCACAATTGTACAGTAGAAAACTGGGAAAAGGGAGGAAGAAGCTGCTCTTTATTCTAGAACCAAAAATATGTTCACTTAAATCAAGACCACTTTTTTACCACACTTCCCCTAAATGCTTTGAACCTGGAATTGATTTGTGAAGGGTCTCCAGAAACAGGGGAAAACTGAACTAAGTGGCTTTCTGTGTTGTTGGTGCTCACACCACCAAGCAGCACACTCAGTTCAGATGTAGGGAAACTTTCACTTTTGTCCCACTTAAAAAACCCCTCCATTTCCAAGGAATATCAGATCTGTTTCCCTCTTCTCTCTGGAGGGTGGGGAGGCCCTGGCACAGGTTGCCCAGAGAAGCTCTGGCTGCCCCATCCCTCTTAAGTGTTCAAGGCCAGGTTGGATGGGGTTTGGAGCAGCCTCGGCTAGTGGAAGGTGTCCCTGCCCATGGCAGGGGGTGGAACCAGCTGAGCTTTAAGGTCCCTTTTAACCCAAGCCGTTCTATGATCTGTTTTGTGGCCTCTGTTTTAACCCATCTTAACTCCTTTGTTGTTTTTGTGGGGCTGTGTGCTGTTTCCTTTCATTTTTCATGGATAGCTGCCTCCTGCAAGTGATGGAAATTGGAGCAGATTTGTGTTTTAGTGTCTTCAGACTCCTCATTCTTGTCATCTCCAGCTCGCTCGGAGGCTGCACTGTGACAACTGCGCGTCGCTGCAATTGGTGAAGGGACATATGGAGTGGCACTGTTTGATCCAAACAGGCGGAGAGAAGGGAATGTTTGGCATTTCTGGGAGGGGGGCAAGATGTCCCTGCCGTGCCTGGCGTAGTGTTGTCCCAACGTGCTCTGCTTGCAACTCGCTGCCTTCCCCTCTCCTCTCTGGTGTGAATGTAGGAATGTCCGTGTGCTATTTGTGGCTTTGCAGCAGTCTCCTGGCTCCTTGTATGGATGAGGGTTGTCACTCATCCCAGCAGGATGTGGCCTCTGGGATATAGGCACTATGTATTCATAGTGGAACACTCAAGTTCTAGGGCTCTGGGGTTGGGAGCAGTGCAGGGAGCTGGGTGTTCTCGGGTCATTTTGGAAATTACACTACACTTAATCCATCTCAGCCTTCCTGATACTTGGAAAATAATTGGGTAAAGCCTCTTAGTTCTCTGCAAGACTGGTATATTTTTAAACAGATCTTCAAGGCCAGGTTGGATGGGATTTGGAGCAACTTGGTCTAGTAGAAGGTGTCCCTGCGCGTGGCAGGGGGTTGGAATGATGAGCTTTGAAGTGCCTTCCAACCCAAACCATTCTGTGGTTCTTAAGTAGGTGTGAACAGCCCTTTCTTACCTCATCTCAGCTGGACTTGTCTGCTGTTTGACTTTTGATTAGTGCGACTCCAGGTCATTTAACAGTGAGGTGTCTGGTTTAGGGAAAAGCTGAATTTCAGGTGCAAAAGCAGGGATGTCTTCCCAGAATGCTCTCGGGTGTGGGTTCAGGTAGACACGGCTGCTGCTGGACACACCTGTCCAGGAGGTTACTCTTTGTGACATTGTGGTCACGTGAAGTTGTGTAGTTCACTGGTAAGGAATTCTGTTCAGAATCACTCAGCTGATGTACCTGGGATTTCTGCTCCTTGGGAATTTTAAATAAGTGCTGCTGATGGTTCTGGCTGGAGGGGAAGGAAGGGCGTGGGCTGACCTGTGCAGGTGTCCTCAGCTGCACTGAAACTAATTGTGTCTCTCTTCTCTCCCCAGTACTTTTGTCCATCTGTTCTCTGTTGTGTGATCCCAATCCAGATGATCCTTTAGTGCCTGAGATTGCACGGATCTACAAAACAGATAGAGAAAAGTGAGTATGGAAGCCAAAAAACCATGGAATTTGACAGGGCAGAATCCGCACTTACACAGTAAAGGGGAACTGAAAGGCTCTGCTTCTTGGAAAAGAGTGCAAAAAGGCAAATCAGAGCTCTAACTGGGGTCTTTTTAGAGGTGTTTTTGTTTTTTTCCTGGGCTCTGTAGTGCCACTCTCTGAGCTGCTTTAATCCCACATAGCCAGCAGAGGGAGAGCAAGTTACTCCAACGGGAGAATATTCCATGGCAACTCTGGGTCTGGAATCATACAAAGAAATAATAAAAACTCCTTGTTTCTCCTTCACTTGACAACACAAGGGAAGAACAAGTGGTGGAGAGATTGGGGTAGGAGGACTCCCAAGCTTCTGCACAGAGAAGCTTTAGTGCTAATGAGCACTTTAACAGCTTAATGACCATTGTAAACACTTCCTACCTCTCTGTTCCCTCCCAGATCTGGTCAGGGGAGGGGAAATGATCCAAAAATGTGCTTTGTCTGCTGCCTGCTTGAGGAGCAATGTTAGAGAAGTTCATGCATCCTTGTTTTTGAGAGCTGCAAGAGCAGCAGCACCTGTTTGAAGATGCAGTGAACACTGACTGTC
>NW_020955435.1:789252-790829 GCF_003031625.1 Empidonax traillii | reverse complement strand
TGAGCTCTCTTGTTCCCCCTGTTTGCTCAGTGTTTAATTTTGCTCTTAAATGTTACAAACTGATGACAGTGTACTGTAGAGAGTGTGAGTTGATGCCATGTGTAGACTGGACTGCTGGAGCTGGAATGCTGTGCAGATGCCACGTTAAGTCAATCCTCTTTTTATACATACAGGTACAACAGAATAGCTCGGGAATGGACTCAGAAGTATGCGATGTAATTAAAGAAATTATTGGATAACCTCTACAAATAAAGATAGGGGAACTCTGAAAGAGAAAGTCCTTTTGATTTCCATTTGACTGCTTTCTATGAGCCCACGCCTCATCTTCCCCTGTGCACATGTTTACCTGATACAGCAGTGCTGCGTGTTGTACATACTTGGAACAACAAACTAGAAATACTGTATTTCCCCGTACCAACATTGACTCCTAGCAGAGAAGTGTGTGTGTGAAAAGCTGGTTCTTCAGTCATAACTTTGTGAGCCTAAAAGCATTCCTTGCTGAGTTAAATTGGGTGATCAGATGGGAATGGGAGAGGTCCTTGGTGGTTCTCAGATTTCTAAGGGACAGTGTTGCTGATCCATGAAGGATTTTAAGCGGAATCCTTTTAAACTCATAACAGTTATGAAAAGCAAGGTGAAGAACTTGAAGCTGTTTCTGTATTCATTTTATTCTGAAGGACCTACACCTTAGGTAAATGTTATGACCAATGAGAAACTGTACCCACATCCTGTGTTTAAGGTCTAAGTTTAACCGGTCACCATTTAAATGGATTGGAGCTATTAGTGCATCAAGTGATGTTGATTTGTTTCAACTCTCTCCCTCCCTTCATACTTTTTTTGGTTTGTATGTGGTTTCTCAGTTAATATCTAGCTAATAGCTCTTATTTTTTTCTTAAGTTTTTTAACTGCTTAGGTCTTTCTGGATGTAAGGGTAAAAAAAAAAAATCCATTTGACAGAAAACTTGTGTGTATTTAAAGACCCAACTGCTCCCCTGGAGCTTGTACGTTCAAGAATGATTAATCTGTGTAATAAACTGATTACTACAGTCATTACATATAACTTTGTGTGAATAGGCTTTTAATTTTCAGAGCAGTTTGTTACAGGCTTAAACTAACGGTGGATTTCTCTTTAAAACAAAACAAAAACAAACAAACCAACTTTTGGGTTGAAGTCGTGAAGCAGTTTGGTTTGCATCACACAAGGCACCTGAAGAGGCAAACAGGAGCTTGAGCACTTAGATGAAATCAGGATGTGTAGTGTGCCAGGAACTTGACTGTTAAACCAAATAAGCAGTTTACTAAATGCGAATCAGAGTGACATTTTACAAAGCCTGATGGTATTACTCCCACTTGCATGGGACCTAACACAATGCATATGTACTGTAGGTAAGTGAAACCTTATGTAACTAAAAAAAAAAAATGGATGTAAAAGGGTAAAAAAAAAAGAAAAAAAAACCTACCAAACACATCAGCACAAACTTTCATAAAATGTAGCTTTTACATAATTACTTTGCACTAAACATTTGCAAATGTTCATACAGTTTTAAATTGTACTTGTATGTGTCTTTTTTTTTTTT
>NW_020955435.1:734354-788081 GCF_003031625.1 Empidonax traillii | reverse complement strand
GTTTGAAACTTTTCTTTGTATACAAGTGTATTTGCCAGCATCGTTGGTGTGACAGTAGGTGAGTCTGCAAGTTTATCTCCTCTTAGTAGAATTGTAACCCAAGCCATCGGGCAGGAGAGGCTGGAGCCGCTGGCTCTCCGGCCACAGGGTCTGTCCCAGCCATTCCCAAATGCATCTTGACACTCTTGCACAAACGAGGAATAAATGTCCACTGCTTTTGGTCTAAATCTGTTCCGCTTGTCTCATCTCTCGGTGTGTCCGCAGCGCTGCAGGACGTGTGACCCCCGTGCAGGGAGCTGTGTCCCTCTCCAGAGGCACCAGGAACGCTGCTCTCCTGGCCTGGGGACGGAGTGGCTTCACTGGAAACATTGTGGAGCATGTGTGTCCTGGCTGAGGGGTGACAGCTCCAGGGGAGGGAGAGAGCTTGGTGTGCAGGGCTGTGAGCCTGGGGTCGGGTCACCCTCAGCTCTTGGCACTTATCCACAGGGTGTTGGTGTCTGGAATGCTGGGAAGGCAGGGTGTGACTCTGGAGAACACCTGTGGCATTGTCAGAACTGGAGGGCAGGCTGGTGGCTGGGGTTGTGTCAGCTGTGCCCCTGCTGGACCCTCAGCAAACACCTCAGGGGGGAGTTTCCCGGTTCATCACAGACTGTTCTCAGCTGGAAGGGCCCCCAAGGATCACTGAGTCCAACTCTGAAGTGAGTGGCCCACGCAGGAATCAAACTTTGTCATTATTAGCACTGTGCTCTGACCAACTGAGCTACTCTTAGGGTTGCCCTCCCGTTTCTCCATGGACTCACAGAATGACAAGGGAGGAGGTTTGGGGGGATTTTCTTCACCTGCTTTGTAATTGAGCCATCCAAGAAGGATTTTTGAGGCAGATGTGGTTGGCTTTGGGCATTGGAAGTTGCTGAAAAAGATCAGAGACCTGTATGGAGGGGAGAGAGAAAGGAGCAGTGACAGCTGAGAGAGCTGAGGGAGGTGGTTTCCCTTTTTGGTGGGGCAGAAGTCACATCCACAAGGTGACAGGACATTAATAAGCCATACATGCATTGAAATAGTCCTGAATCTGTAACAGCTGCAGCTTGGATGATCCATTAACACATCTGCTCCTGTTGGGATGAGTCTCACTTGCAGTGAAGTGTTCAGGTAGTTGAGACTTTTTTTGCTGTTTGCATGACCACAGTTGTGTAGTAAAAGCAAGTCTGGGGAGGATGTGCTCTGTCCTTTGTGTGGATGACCATTTGTTTGGGAGGGTTGTACTGTGAACTGGAGGAAGGAGCCTTCTTTTTTTTTTTTTTTTTTTCCTAGCATTTAACTGAAAACCTGACCCAGCTTAGCTATTTTTGGGACTAGAAACCTGCTCCTTGGGGGCTGTACATGGAACATGTTCCAATGTCAAACAGCACAGGAGGCCATGGGCTCTGGATGTTGCCTTTCTAGGAACTCTGAGCTTGTCATGTCATCAACCTCTTCCATCCCTGTCCAGTTTTTAAACTTTTATTTAGTACTTTAAGTTGCCTGCTTCCCTTTGCATGGCTTTCTTTGCACTGTGGATTCTGTAGATTGTTCATGGAATTCCCTCTTTCTTTCTTTACATATGCTAAGGAAATGTGGTTTATTAAAAAGTGCTGGACTGCTTAGATCCCCCCAGCTCTGGCAGCAGAGCTGGAACACTGTGCCTGGATACATTCCTTGAGCTCCTCAGTGCCCATCCACTGCACGGAGCGACCCAGAGGAGGAACATGATCCCTTGTATTTTGGAACCTCTCCTAGTTCAGTGCTGAGTTGGCTTAAACGTTCCCATGGCTCAAAGCCCAACCTCCCTGGACCTGCAGATTTGGGATGGAGCTGATCCTGAGCAGAACTGGAGACCTGATTACTGTGCTTGAAACACCAGCTTGTCCTTCAGCAGGATGTGCTGCTGCATTTCTGTCACAGCTTTTTTGGCAAGGCAAGAGGTTTGGGGGTTTTTTTTCAAAATATTTTTAGTTATTATCATGCTTTCCCAATGCTTCCAAGTAAGCTGCATCCTGAAATGTCCTTGGACTCTTCTGTTCAGTCTGCATCCATCAACTGATGTAGCAAAACCAGCAGGGCTGAGTTGGATGTGATGTCGTGTCCCTGGTGTGCTCAGCAAACTGTTCCCTAACCCTGGGTCTGTGACTTTCTTGGTGGTTTTCCTGGCTGCAGACAGCAATGCCTGGCTGCGTTTTTGGATGGTCTTGGTCATCTTCAGCAGCAAAACAGCTCTAGAGCTGTTCCTGCTCCCAGCTCTGATGTACAGGAGAAGATCAGAAGCCTAAAGGAATGATGATGGGAAGCTTTGCCCAGTTAAAGGTGGATTTCCTTTGTGCCCTGAGCAGCAGATGCTGGGGGGAGAGCAAGGCAGGAGACCTGGGCATGTGGGAGGTGCAGAAGAAAACTGCTCCAATGAGCTACAACTAAGGAACCAGGAAAACAAACCACTTCTGCAGGTGCTCAGTGCTCCCACTCCGGGTGGAGGAGCCCTTGGGTCAGGCTCCAGGCATGTCCAGGCAGAGCTTGGAAGTCACTTCCCGGGAGAATAAAAGCCCAGAGGTGTATTTGAATGGAAGGCAGGCTGTCCTTGATAAACACAGAACCTTGTGTGAGTGACCTTGTGTTCCTGTGTGAGTGACGGCGCTCGAGACTCCGGGAGGGATCCCTGCAGCTGCCCCTGCCCTCCCCTGGAAGTGTGTGTGACTAGATCTGTGCTAACACTGCCTGTACTCTTGTATTGTGTTGCAATTTGATCACCATTAAATAATTCCCTCAAACTCACTGTGGCTTGATTGCTTTTTTTTTTTAATATATATTTTTATTTTTTTAACCCATTTATTTTGGCTGGTGTTGCTTCCTTTGCTCTTGTGGCTGCTCTCTCCCTTCTCCCTGATGCTCCAGTCCTGTGCTGTCCCTCTCTCAACCATCTCCAGTCACCTTCATCTTGGCTTTTTTAGCTCCCTGCCAAGCCTGGCTCGCTCTGGCCACGGGCAGGGCTTTGTGGGTGACCTGGAGTGGCCTTGCTGGTCGTGTGCCTGCATCTTCATGCAGAAATATGTGTGCTCTCACCAATCCCACACTGTCCCCTTCCTTCTTGGAACTTGTCACTTCAACCTGTGGGGTTGAAGGAAGCCAGAGCTGTCTTGGCTGTTTAGGAGTTACCACAACTCATGGCTTACTCCTCCTCTGATGTGGCACCCACAGGATCTGTTTTATTGTTTCTGCCTCTCAGTGCCCCCTCCCCTTCCCCTTTGTGAAAATGTTTAGTTTTTATTGTTTATAGTCAGGTGAAACCATCTCAGGGTGAGTGGGAGCTGGATATATTTACCATTCTTGTCCTTTCGTGAGCAAACCTATTTGTTGCTCAGCTCTAAATGTTTCTTTGGGTTGAAAGAGCAAGTTGTGGGATGTAGATAAAAGTTTGCATTTTGAATAACCAGTGAACTCATTCTCTCCCTGGAAGTGTCCAAGGCCAGGTTGGATGGGGCTTGGAGCAACCTGGGCTAGTGGAAGGTGTCCCTGCCCATGGCAGGGGGTGGAACCAGATGAGCTTTAAGGTCCCTTCCAGCCCAAACCAGTCTGGGATTCTGTGAACTTGGATGACTTGGGAATGGCATCCGTGGTTAGAGCTGGTATCAAACCAGAACTACTGCTAAACTTCTACCCTGGAAACTGCTGGTGTGTGATGACTGGGAGAGAAACTTGTTCTTGACTGATGGTGAGCACAGAGGGAGCAGCTTCCAAAGCCTGGCAGGATCAGTCTGTGCCCTGATGCCCTGCCTGGACACGGCACCTGCTTTGCTTCCCCTCCTTTTGGGTCCTGTCGGGAGTGAATTGAATCTACACAGGCTGAACATTTTGTAGAGCTTTTTTTTTGCTGGTCTTTGACAAAGTTTTCTTCAAAAGGCAACCTAATTTTGGGGTTCTATGAGTGCTGTATTTTTGGTTGAGGGAGGTTGGTTTGGGGGCTCTTTTTATTTGTGGGTTTTGTTTTGTTTTGTTTTTAAATACTGAATTATGTGGCATCCTTCATACATTGGTACTGACAAGAAGCCCAAACAGCCCGTGTCCTCTCAGGTGTGGAGAGCGTGTAAAGCATCATGTCAGAGTTGTTTTCCAAGTTCCTCTGATAGATGATGAGTGTCCTGAAGCCACAAACACCACACCTGAACTTTTCTGTGTCTGTGGTCCCTGAGTCCAGCTGAAGCAGCTTGGCGTGATAGAGCAAAGATGGACATGGAGAGGTTTCTGGCCTTCTTCCCCTTAAGCAAAACTGGTGTTTTGTGTCTAAACCCTCACCTTGCTCCCTCTTGAGCACCCTCAGCAGTTGTGCTGCTTGGGAGCTTTGATTCTCTGCCTTGTGGCTTCTCCTGAGCCAGTGTTTAGCAAGTTTTGTTAAAACCCCTCCCAATACAGCCTGGGATGGTGGATTTTGACCCTGCTGGACTTACTTCTTGTATAAAGCCCTGTGTGAGATTTTTCCTGTTGTAACCCTAAATACCAACATTAAGCACTCAAGTGTTTCAACTTGCAGTCCCTTCTTGGGAAATGCTGGTGGAAAAGCTGTAGGAACTTCTCCAGATCCACGTTGGAAGCCTCGTGGGAGGATGGGCTTTTGCCAAGTAGGTTTTATTTGGTTTGTTGTGAGGTAATTTCTCAAATTAGGGAATCATTTAAGTTGGAAAAGACCTCCAAGATCGAGTCCAAGCGTTTCAGTCTGGGCTGACATAGAACAGGTAAGCACAGACACGCTGTATTGAAATGCTAAAATCTTCCCTCAAATCAAATCCTGCCTCACTCAAGTAACTCCACTCACAAATGCCATGTTGGCCTCTGGAAGGCACCCAACAGGAAAGCCCAAATCCTTGTCCAGAGGCTTATTGGAAAGGCTTCCCCTCGTCAGTGCCCCCTCCAGAGATGAGAGTCTCATTTGGGTGTCCGGGGGGTGACACAGCCCCAGCCCAGCCCCAGGGAGCAGCAGAGGGGGCACAACTGGGAGCACCTCCCATGGCAGCACCTGGAGTGCTGTGCTGAGGGAAGGTGTCCAGTGTGGAGGTGACGTGGGATGAGCCTCGGGAGGGTGCTGGTGAGGCCCTTTTGGTACAGAACTAAAGGGGCTTTGCTGTGGGGTTGAGCCTCCCCTGCTCACACAGCACTGTCCTGCTGCCCAGGGAGGTGACTGGTGTCACCCTTCCATAAACTGAGTGAATATTCCTACTGTCTGGCCCCATCTCTTTTTTTTGCTGCTGTCCCTTTTCCTTTTTTTCCGGCAGAGTTGCCTCTCTGGCAGGCCATGTCCATCCCAGCCCTTGCCTGAGCTGCATTAGCAGTGTCAGCACTGACACCCTCCTGGCCCAGCCTTGGCTGGGTGACAGCAGCTCTGGGCTGTGGCAAACACAAAACCGGGGCCATCAGTGTGGCTGTAGATGCTTGGAACCCCTTCAGATGTGGAGATGAGGTTTGGGAGTGGTGGCAGCAGACGTGGACTTGAGCAACTCTGAGCTGGGCCCTGGAGCTTCCACTGTCCCAGGTTGCTCCAAGCCCCATCCAACCTGGCCTTGGACACTTCCAGGGATGCAGGGGCAGCCACAGCTTCTCTGGGCAACCTGTGCCAGGGCCTTACCACCCTCACAGGCAAGAATTCCTTCCCAATATCCCATCTAACCCTGTTCTCTGGCAGTGGGAAGCCATTCCCTGTGTCCTGTGGCTCCATCCCTTGTCCCAAGTCCCTCTCCAGCTGTCCTGGAGCCCCTTTAAGGCACTGGAAGGGGCTCTCAGGTCTCCCTGGAGCCTTCTCTCCTCCAGGTGAACACCCCCATCTCTCCCAGCCTGGCTCCAGAGCAGAGGGGCTCCAGCCCTGGGAGCATTTTTGTGTCTCTCCTCCTCATGGAAGGGACAGGCCGGGATGGCAAAGAGAGAAGCAGCTGAACCTCGGTGGAGAAGGGGCGTTTATCACTCAGGTGTGATTTGTCAGGGCAGATTTGGGCTTTCCAGCCGGGAGCGGAGCTGGGCACAAAGGGCAATCCCAACCCGGTGTGTGCCAGGAGCAGGGGGGAGGCGAGGACAAGGGCAGGGGGGCTGGGGGACCGCGGGGTGCCCATCTGCCAACCGTGCCCCCCCCCCCCAACTCCACCGTCCGGGGTGCGTGAAAAAAAACACGGCTGAAAAGAGGAATTATCCCTCCACCGGGGGGCTAAATTGGGAAATACCCCCCGACAAGCTGGGGGGGTCCCTCCTCCCGGTCCTCCAGGCCCCCCCGCACCCGCGGGCGCGGCGGCCGCTCCGCTCCCCGTGGCCGGGCGGGGGCAGCAGAGGCCGGGGAAGCGGCGCGGCCGGTCCGGAGGGGGCGAGGAGGGATCCCCCTCTTCCCTCCCGCACCCCGCGCTGGCTGCGGGGCACGGCACCGCGATTTAGGATCCTGCTCCCGTCAGTGGTTCGGTTACTAGTTGTTATTTCTATTTATTGTTACCGTTAAAAGCCCGAGTAGAGCAGATGTGCTCCGCGATGCTTTAGCCCCCCCCTCCCCAAATCCTTCCCGAAGTGTCTCCTGCGGGCACAAAGGGCTTGTCCTGCTGCTGTGTCCGCCCAGCGTCCCCTGGGAAACCTACTGAGAGGGACAGGGCAGGCTGGGGATGCCTCCAGCGCATGGGACGTCACCTCATTGCTGTCCCCTACTGCGGAGTCGGGACTGGGATGGGGGGATACTGGACCTGCTGGGGACCCCCCACAGCGAAGCCCCTTTAGCTTTGGACCAAAAGGGCCTCACCAACACCTTCCCGAGGCTCGTCCAGTGTCACCTCCACACAGGACACCTTCCCTCAGCCCAGCGCTCCAGGTGCTGCCATGGGAGGTGCTCCCAGTTATACCCCACCCGCTCCTCCCTGGGGCCGGACTGGGGCTGTGTCACCCCCCAGACACCTCTCTGGCAGGGGCACCCCTATCCCGGCCACTCACTCCCTCCAGCAGCCGTCCCTGGTGCCAGCAGGAGGCACCTCGAGAGTCCACGGCGAGGTTTCCTCCCCTTGAACCCTCACAGCTCCTCTGAGGAGCTCCTGGCACTCGGGGTGCCCCAGCCCGGGCTGCCCCCATGCCCCACAGCCGGGCTGCAGCTCGGGGGGAGCACCCCCTGCACAGCTCCCCCCTCCCCAGCCGGGCTCGCTCCGTGTCCTGCCATCTTGCGCCTGTGAATAATTCACCGTCCCTGTCCCCGTTGTTTCCTTGCAGGTATTTATAGCCCGTGATCACGTCTCCTTGGAGGCAGCTCGCTCCGCCGCCGTGTAAATTTAGCTCCCGTCGTCTCTCACATGTCATGCCCTCCAGCCCTTGCGGGAGCCCTTCCACGCGGCTCCTTCGCCGGCGGGGGCTGCAGCCCCCTCATCCCCCCTTTATGGCCCCCCTCCCCGCCGTGGCCTCCTGCGGCCCACCCTGGGCCAGGGGTGGCGGTTCCAGGGATGCCGGGCCGTGTGTCCTCCTGGAGGCTGCCGGGCCCTGGACGCCGGGGCAGCTCAGCCTCCCTCCCTCCCTCCCTCCGGCAGCTGCGCGGGGCCGCCGAGCCCTTCAGCTGCTGCGGCAACGGGGGATGCTTTGAAATTCCTGGGCTGCCATCTGTGCTATGCAAATCCCCCAATCTGCGTGTGGACCCGCTTCCGGACCGGCGATGGAGCTCCTGCTGCCGCGCTCCTCCTCCCCCCCTTTCCAGCGGCACATGCGGAGCAGCGGGAACATCGCCCTTCCCCCGGTGTCCCCTTGACACCCAACCCTTGGCTCTGCTCGGGCTGGGCCGCGGAGTGAGGAGGGAACGGGGCGGCTGTGGGGACTCAGGGGGTGGTTGTGCCACAGGGTCACCCCGAACCACCGGGGCGCTGCGTCTGACTGCCACTGTCACGGCACCCCCTGTGCTCCCCAGGGAGGAGACACGGAGCCAGACTGGCACCTTGGCACATGGCCTGGCTGTGCTGCCCTCGGGTGGGCTCCGAGGACGGGGACCGAGCCCACTCAGCCACTGGAGCACCGGGAATGCGGCAGGAGCAGTGTGGATGTCCCGGGCACAGGCTGAGCTGCTCCCACAGGACACCCCACTCCTGCACCCCAGGGACCCTGTCCCCAACCTGGAGCCTGCAGGAACCACACACAGGCACCGAAAATGCAGGAACAAGCGTTGTCCCCCCTTCCCTTTCCCCACCGTGACGCTGGTGTGGAAATATCCCCCTGAGATGCCCCGGCGTCCCCCCAAACTCACCCTGAGGGGTGCTGGGGGGGGGCGAGGCTGTACCCTGGGGTGCCAGGATGGCAGCGAGGGGCCACCATCCCCAGCACAGCCCCCTGCTCTGTGCTCTTTAAACGCCGAGCCGGTGAGAAGGTGGCAGTGTCTCCCCGGGGTGGCGAGGGAAGCGGGGGGCACGTTTGCCAGCGCCGAGCGCGGGAGGTAATTAATGAGCATCCTGCGCTGCTCCCCGCTGTGCCTCCATCCCCCCAGGACCCCTCGGCCGGCGGGGCGGGTACCGCCTGCTCCTGCCGGCGCTGGGGGCCGGGGGACCTGGCGGCACGGGGCCTCGTTAATATTTTAGGAGCTCTTTTGTCCGCAGGGGATGGGGAGGCTCGTTCGCAATCGCCTTTCATCTCCGTGAGGCCTCCGCGCGGGCTCCAGCCTCTTATCTGCCGCCTCCTCGCTGCTTCGCTACAGCTCGTTATGGGGCTTGGGTTGTTGTTTTTTTTGGGGTTGGTTTTTTTTTTTTTTTTTTCCTGGGAAGGGCTGGAAAAAGAAAGCCTGGCTGCTCCTGGCCAAAGGGCATCCACCAGCCGTGCTGGCGGCAGCTGCTGGAGCATCCCCACACGGCTCCTGCCTGCCTGCTGCCATCCCTGCTGCAGCCCCTGCCCGGGCTGGGCTGTGCCAAGGGCTGGATGTGTCCCTGGTGGTCCCGGGGAGGGCTTGGAGACCACTGTGGTGGCAGGGAGAGGGGATTTGTGGGTCGGGGGTGGGGGGGACACCTCCTGCCTTGCCATGGGTGAAACTGGGGGCTGTGCTGAGGGGTCCACTGAAACCCTGTGCCCTGTGCGGGATGCCCAGTGTGGCTGTGTAACTCCAGCCCCAGCACTTCCTGGCTGGCTGGGAAGGGGAAGAGCTGGGTTGGAGTGAGGAGGAAAGGGTGATGAAGGAGCAAGTGGCTGATGGGGAAAATGGAGGCTGAGCTGCATTTCTGCTCCCCCTTTGAGTGTGAGAAAAAAAGCTGGGAGAGCAGAGGGTGCCCTGGGAAGAAGTCTGGCTCAGCCCTGGGGCTTTTTCAATCCATAACCATCATGGTCCTGTCTTGGTCCTCCATCATCCTCTTCTTGCTCCTCTGGCCATCCTGGGCAATGCCTGGCTGTCCCCAGGTCCCACAGGAATGGTCTTGCCCCCCCTCCCGCCAGTGTCGTTTATGGTGCCCCTTCCTTGGTGCCAGTCCCAGATGACTGAGGGGTGGAGGCTGCTCAGGGTCCCTGTTTGGGGTCTCTGGGGGTCTGCAGTTGACCCCCCCACACACACACACACACATGCAGGCACTACTGAGGACTGTGTTGCCTTTCTCTCACTGATTCTGTCCATCCCCTGTGTCACAGAGGGATGATGCAACAGGACTCCCCTTGTTCTGGAAGAAACCCACCCTCATGCCTGGCCATCTCCAAGTCTGGGAATGGCCCTGGCAAGGACAAGACACGGTTCTACACTTTTCTATTCCACCAGAGCTGAACCTGTCTATCTGCCCTTTTGCCCAAGCAAGGACTTGGATTCCCAGAGGAAATCTGGCTGAAGGCCTTCAGGGGACTTCACCAGCTGTGTCCTGTCAGGGCTGACGGCTTCTTCCCATGGGCAGGTCCTTCCCCACCGCACAGCGATGCACAGCAGGGTTTGAGGCTCCTTCATCCCCGCCCCCAGCTGCGGGCGCGCTGTCGGGGACCGCCGCTGTCCCCAGGGGGAGGTGGCATCGTCCCGGCTGCCAGGTCACCCCAGCTGGCAGCCCGGGCCTGGGGAGCACAGGGAGGGCTGGCGCCTGCGCTCGGGAGGGCGGTGAGCTCACGGGTTTAATTTTCTCAAGGCTTCGTTCGGCTCTGACATGTGATCCCCTCCACAGGAAGGACGCGGCGAATGCGCCGTCCCCCGGGGCTGGCTGGCTCGACCTTGTGGGAAGAGGTAAGAGCACAGCACGGCTTTTCCGCCCCGCTGGTGTCGCTTCCAACAGCAATTTAATATCTCCCTGATAACCCGGGCTGAGTTTCAGGCACCATTAAAAAAAATAAAGCATCTGCTGATAAAAGTCGATGTCCTCGGTTGAGGTCCCCGGTGTGGGTCTGCAGGGCTGGCCCCGCACCGCGGCTGCCCATTGCCAGCCCCAGGCCTGTCCTCGTCTTCCTGCCAGGGACCTGATGCCCTTCTGGACAGGCCATGGGTGCTCCTGGTGTGGGGGCTGTCACCCCTGGGCTCTGTGCCCAGCGGACGTGGAACTGTTCCCACCCACTGTTCCCATCTAGGACACAGTGGGAGCTGCAACAGCTCCAGCTCCACCCATGCCATGGCTCCCCCCTGACATCCCAGACATCCCTGCATGGTCCCACCCAGCTCTTGCCCCAGGGCAGACGTACAGAGGCTTTTCCCAGCCAAAGGAAGGGCTGGGATGTTCCATTTGGATGTGCCACCTCGCTGTGGACCAGCACAGGCTGCAGGGGTGGGGATCCTTTGGAAGGAGCAGGACTGGGGATAGGCTCATCTGCCCAGACATGACCCTCCAGGCTGGTCTGGCCACACACACCTCTCCAGGTCCAGCTCTCTGATCGTGACCCTGTGTGCCCAGTCCCCTGGTTCTGCTTGATGAGCTCAGTTCTCCAGACTCGATTTTCCAGGCTCCTTTCCATGGGCTCAAATCCCTGTTCTCACCTCTGTGAGCTCTCCAGGACCTCTGGAATGGAGGTTGCTTGGCCATGGCTTTGCTGGACATGGCTCTCCAGTCTTGGTTCTCCAAGTCCCCCTCGCCAGAGGTGTCTCCCGGGCTCGATGCCTCACTGGTGGTTCCCAGCCGGCTCCCGGGGCTCTCCCATCAGCCCGGTGCCAGCAGAGGGCCTCCCTTACCAGCACAGCACCGACTGGAAATTATAAAACACATTATCTATTTGGCAAAACTTTGTGCAAGGACCAGGAAAAGGGCTGGAATCCGTTCTCCTCCAGGAGACCGGAGACAGCGAGTCCCCTCCGGCTTCTGTTTTCAATGCCAGCACTCAGCCGCGCTAAAGCCGTGGGAGCGTTCGTCATTAAAATGGCAATTGCGGAGCCAGGCAATAAATTTAACATCATAAAAGGCTCTGGGAGGGTCTCGCTCATCTGTTGCTCTTCAAAGAAAAGTGTTAGTTGCTTCCGAAAAAAAAAAAAAAAAGGGAAGAAACAGGTGAGAGGGGACGGGGTGGCAGCTCTCCCTCGCTCCTGGGGCGCTGCGGGGAGCTTGGCCGGGGGGAGAGGTGACTTTTTGGGGCGTCCGTGGGGCTGGGGGTGCTGGAGGAGGGGGCTCTGGGGCTGGGGCTCTTTCCAGGCGGTGGGATTTTCCTCTCCGGGAAAGGAGACGAGCGGAGGAGAGAGGCTGTGTGGGAACATCTCCCCTGTCCCCAGGGAGTGAGGTGCACCCAGCAGGCAGGGTGCCATCGGGTTGGGCTCCCTGCTCTGCCCTGCACCCCCGCGGCGCCGCCGGGTCCCCCCTGGGCTGGGACCACCCTGCTGCCGCCGCCAGCTCCCGCCGATAGTCATCATCTCCCAACGCCAGGCTCCGGCCGCCGGCGTCTGCCGGCAGAATTAGCCGTCGGATTGGAACCGTTCGCTAAATAATTCAGGAGATTTCTGCCCTTTTTTTTTTTTTTTTTTTTTTTTTTTTTTTTTTTTTTTTTTTTTTTTTTTTTTTTTTTTTTTTTTTTTTTTTTTTTTTTTTTTTTTTTTTTTTTTTTTTTTTTTTCTTCCTTAAGGTCGGAGTATTTTCCAAGCCTGGGTTTCCATCGGGGGAGGGGGGGGTGCGGACACGCTCAGGCAATACCGCCATGTGTTTACAGCTCAGCTCCCGGCGTTATTTAGGGATTGTAAAACCACAGCAGCTCTCTCGCTCGCTCGCTCGCTCCCCCTCTCTCTCCGCAGCCAATTTTTTTCCTCCATGCGGCTCTCGTTGCAGCGGCAAAGGTCAACCCCGCTCCTTTGAAAGCAGCACCCCCAACCCCTCCCTTATCAGATTTAGGAATCCTTGGGGGAGGCTGAAGCCGAAACGCAGGCAAAGCCAGCTGGCCGCTGTCCGGCCGGGGGGGGCGGTGGGGCTGCAGGGTGGGAAGGAAGGAAGGATGGAGGTGGCTGCCGCGGGAGGAGGAGGGCGGTGGGATGGGGCAGCACCGACAGCAGCGAGCGCGTGAATAATGGGGGCGCAGATAATACAGCTGATTAGCGGCGGCGATGGCGAGGAGACGCCGCGCCGGGCTCGGGGAGGGTGGGATTTGATGTGAGGATAAAAATCGCTGCCGGGGTGAAGTCAGCGCGGCTTGAGGGTGTGGGGTGATTGTGGGGAGCTCCACAGCAGAGGGATGGGGGTCGTGGCAGAGGGGTGAGACCCACAGAGGAGGGTTGGGGGGCACAACGATGGGATGAGCCTCATAGAGGAGGGTTGGGGGGGGGGCGTCGCAGTAATGGGATGACCCCCACGGAACGGGGGGGGGGGGGGGGGGGGGGGGGGGGGGGGGGGGGGGGGGGGGGGGGGGGGGGGGGGGGGGGGGGGGGGGGGGGGGGGGGGGGGGGGGGGGGGGGGGGGGGGGGGGGGGGGGGGGGAGGGGGGGGCCCCGGGGGGGGGGGGGGGGGGGGACACAGTAATAGGATGAACCCCATGGAAGAGGGTTGGGGGTCATGGGAACAAGGTGAACTTGATGGAAGAGGGCTGAGGCAGAGTGTGAGCCCATGGAACTGTTCTGGAGGTCAAAGTGATGGGATGAACTCTATGGAAGAGGTTTGGGGGATCCCAGTGATTGGATGAACCCTATGGAAGAAGGCTGGGGGGTCACAGTGATGAGCCCCACAGTGGAGAGATGGGGGTTGTGGCAAAGGGGTGACACCTATTGAAGAGACTGGGGGGTTGTGGAGACAGGATGAATGTCATGGGAGAGGGTCACATCAAGGGGAGCTGCACAGAAGAGGGTTTGGGGTCACAGCAATGGGACGAGCATCATGGAAGGGGATCAGGGAAAGAGGGTGAGTTCCATGGCAGAATTTTGTGGGATCACAGTGATAGGATAAGCTCCATGGAAGTGGACTGGGGGTCACAGTGAGGGGATAGGGCCCATGGCAAAGGCCTGGGGACTATGGCAGGGGGCTGGCAGTCGGTGGTCCCCTGAGTTGTCCTGCTCTGAGGGGCACTTCCAGCTCTCTGCCCCTTGGGCCTGGCAGCCCAGGGGCACCTCAGCGAGGCTGAGCATGGAGAGAGCTCCACAGGGTCACAGCCATCAGTGGGGTAACCAGGGAATGGCAGAGCAGTAGCACTGGGGGGGGGGGGGCTCTGGGGAGAGGGACTGAGGCAGGAGGGAGGAGGGGAAAGGGTGAGGACAGAAACCAGGCATGGGGCAGGACCTGGACGTGGGGCAGAGCCTGGACATGGGGCAGGAGGCCCTGTCAGTGCTGTGGCAGCCCCAGCCCTGGTGCTCCTGGGAGCTGTTCCCTGCTGGTCTCGTCCTGGCCCCGGCACCACTCACGCCTTCAAACTTTGCCAGCGGATGGTTTTTAATTAAAACCAGAAGACGCTGCTCCGCGCCCCGGCCCTTCAGGGATGACCACTGCTCACATCCTCCGCCTTTGGTCTTCCTGGCTGCACAGCTTGACGTGGGGAGATGAAAGTCCCTCCCTGCCAAAAAAACACCAGAAAAAAAACGGGCAGTCATAAAATCACGCCGCCAGGACGTCCCAGGCCGAGGGTCCAGTGAGGTGCTGGCGACCAGGAGCTGTGGCCAGAGCTGAGCAGCAGCCCGGGGAGCGGGGCCGTCGCCTTCAGCCCTTCTAAAAATAACAGCTCAGAGCGCAGCCTAACTGGAACCAGCTTTCCAAACTCCCAGCTGGAAGCGGCTTTCGGAGCCTGCACCAGCCTTTCTGGGAAAGAGCAATTAAAAATAGCGAGGGACTGGAAGCGCCGTCCCTGCTGCTCATCCTGCCCCTGCGTGGGGAGGACGTGGGGAGCTGGGTTTGGAGGGCAGGTGTTTCCCTTTGCTTGGCTTGGAAAGACCACCAGGGCCTAGAGATGGGGCTGGAGGGGTGTCATGGGGGGATTCAGCCTTCCTAATCTCAGAGAAGGGGGCAGCAGGCCCAGAGACCCCCAGGGAGAGCCACTGGGGCTATTCTAGCGTTGTTGCCTGCTGGTCGCCAGCATGCTGGAGCTGGAGCTGACACACAGCTGAGGTTATATCCAGGCTGGAGCCAAGAATGGCAAAGGCCAGGCTGTCTGGGGAAGAGGTGAATAGAGCAACATCCTGTAGTCCCTCTCCAGCTGGCTAGGGTGGGAGTAGGACTCCAGGGCCAGGTGGGGTGCTCTGAGCATCCCCACAGGCTCCAGCACATACATTTCCATGTGCTCCAGCATATCCACTCACATGGGATCCAACCCATCCATTCCTATAGGCTCCAACACATCCATTCCCATGTGCTCCAGGCCCTCCATCCACACAGCTCCAGCACATCCATCCCCATGGGCTCCAGCCCCTCCACTCACACAGGCTCCAGCTCCATGCCTACATGTTCTCCAGCCCCTTTGGGGCTCAGCTCCACCACTCCAGTGGGTGCCCATGGCTGGGATGGGTGCTGGACCCCTTCCCTCACCAAGGCTGGAGATGGCCCCATGCAGGTGTAGCCGGCAGCACCTGCCCATTAACCTGTGCCAAGCTCGACCCCTCTGTTCTCAACCCTCCATCCCACTGGGGTGGACTGTGCACCTTCAAGTGCTGCTGTTCCCACTCCTGCTGCTCCCCAGCTCCACACTCCCCTCCCTGGCCCGTGGGGCACCTTGGCCTCCCCTGGGCCGGGCACCCTCCGGGCTGCTCCGGGCACCCTCGTGGTCCCGCTTTGCCCAAGCTGTGGGTCTCCTGCCAGTGCCTGCCTGAGCTTCCTTCCACCTCCCTAATGAGAGCAAACAGGGCCAGGGCAGAGCCCCTGAAACTCCCCCAGCGGCGGCTCCCGGGGCGCTCGTTTCCTCTCCGCTGCGCTCGTCTCGTTACGTCCTAATTCCCTAACGAAGGGCCATGAGAGAGTAAGTCTTGCGGAAGCCCGTCCTGGCAGCAGCTTTCCTGCTGCCAACTCTGCTCTCCTGGCAGAATGGGATTTCCTCGGGATCCCACAAGACCTCCTTCATGTTTTTGGGCTGGCATTAACCACGCCGCTCTCCTCCCCCTTCTGATCGCTCAGTGCTCCACCGTTTTCCTTCCAGATTTTTATTTGTCCAGGTTGTTCCCACGCCCTCCTTGAAAATACTGGCAAAATGCTCATCTTCTGTGTGGATTTCCAGGTGGCTCCGAGCATCCCGAGTGCTCCCTGTGTGCCTCCAGCTGGGTACCGTGTCCAGGTGATGTCTTCCTGGAGACGCTGGCGTTTTGGGATTGTCCTGGCACAACAGCTGTGGTGCCCCGGTGGGTTTCTTAGCACAAATGGGAATGTCCACCATCACCAGTTGTCCTTAACCATGCACTAAGGATCACCTATTCTTTGTCACTGCTTCGGAGAAATCTGCTCCCTTTTTCTTTTATCCATGGCCCTTCTGCATTCCTTGGCTTCCGTCACCAACTCCTTCTACCTTCCGCAGATTCCCTCCCTCACCGCCTGACAGCATCCATGAAATCCATGGGAAACAGGGCAATGGCCCATGTGTGGGACCATGAGAGCCCCTGGAGGCTGGGACAAGGGTTTGGAGCAGGGACTGACTAACAGACACCCCCGAGGCTGGGCAGCTGATGAGAAGCAGATCCAGCACTGCCTGGAATCCACTCATCCCATCTCCTGCTGGCCACCCCTGCCAGCTCCAGCAACGGATGTGCTGCCACTTCTTGGGGATAAAACCATTCCTCTGCACATGGATGCACCATCGGGGGATTTACTGGGGTTTGTTTTTCTTTTAGAGCCACAGCAGCGACAGTGGAGACCCCGGGCAGACAGAGAAGCACGGGCAGGTCTCTGCTGCTGCCAGGGGGACGGATGCAACGCGAGCAGGCGTGGCTGGGCTCTCTGTGGGTAACGATTTTAACAGTCTAGAGGCCTCCTCTGGGGACCCTTTGGGGATGTGGGGAGGAAAAAGCCAGGTGGCAAACACCAGGGTGTCTGCTGGCTCAGTGCAATCCCGATGCTGCCAGCTCGTGGCTCGGCCGGCTCAGGTAGCCCAGCAAAGCTCAGGATAACACAGGAATTTCCCCCTGCACTCTTTCCTGAGGAAGCTGTGCTGTTGCCAAGGGGAAGCCCAGAGCAGGGGGGCTCATCGGATTCCCGAGGGGATGGCACAGCAGTGATGGCTCTGCAGGGTTCATGGGGAAGAGGGGCAGCTCTCAGGGGGCTCCACCAGGCAGGTGAGACCAGCTCTGGGGCCCTGCAGGGATAAAAAAGGGAGCCGGGGCTTCTCCTGCCTCTTCCACACTCCCTGCCTTCCTGCACGGGGCTCACCCCACCAGGTGAAGGCAGGAAGGCATCAGGCAGCACAGCAGGGGAGGTGGGAGTAGCACGGTGGGGGGTCCAGCTGGTGCGTGGGCCCACGGAGAGGCTGCACAGAGGAAGGAGGAATGGGAAAACGGCTTCTTTAAAGCCCCAGGTGACACGGGAAGGCAGGAGGGGGGTGAAGCAGGGAGGGCAGAGCCCAAGGGGAGCCCCCTGCCTTTGGATAGGAGGGGATGGAGAGCCAGGGCTCCATCAGGGAGCCAGGCAGGAGGAAGGCAGGGCCTGCAGGGCTGGATGAAGCACCAGTGACTGAGCTGCACCAGTGACCACAGGCACTGCCAAAGCCACCGCTGGGTTAGGAGCAGGACTCTCCCAGTAACGCCCAGACTCCACCAAAGTTCGGTCCCCAGGAGCCACAAACGCACAGACTAAGCCCCTGCACCCCCCCCCCCATCCCAGAGAAGGGTCCTGGGGTGGAGGTGCAGGAGGAGCCCTTTCTCCCAGAGCCACCATCCTGCCCTGCCCAGGGAGCTGCTGCAGCCTGCCCATGGGAACGGGCTCCCACTCCAGCAGCTTCAGACCATCTGGGCTTGGATCCTGACTCCTGGTGGACCTTCTGGCTCAGGGGAAGAGCTCTGCAGGGCTGCAGGGGGAGATCTCTTCCAGACTGTCAGGCATGTGCGGGGATGAGACGTGTATGGCCAGGTGAGGGGGACATATCACTGATCTGTATCCATTCTATACATCCACATGCATCCCCTGTCCATCCTCCTGCTCAGCCCTGCTTCCCTGATGAGAGGTGACAGACTCCTCCTTGGCCCATGAGTGCTGACCCCCATTCCCAAGGGAGCACCCCTGAGGAAATATGGACAAGAGCTCAGCTCTGCCCAAGGAGCATCTCTGGCTGCCTTGGAAGGCAGGGAAACCTCAGTGCCCCTCACCATGGGATGGTGGCCAACAGCTGGAGCTGGCCCTGCGGTGCTCCAGGGACTTGGATTCTGTGTTGGGAAGACAGGAGACATCTTGAAACATAAACATACTTGGGACAAAAAGAGAGCCCCTCTACAAGGTGACCACTGGGTGATACCTTCATGTCTCCAGAGAGGCCAGCTCAGCTCCTCCAGTGTGTCACCACCCCTGCCTTGCTTGGAGGGCTCCTCCGTGGTTTTCCACCCATGGAGGAACTGGTCTCCCAGGGCAGCTGCTCCCAAGAGCCACTGAAATGCCTTACACAGGGTCATGTCCTGGGCAACCACGTCTCAGGATGGCATCTCCTGGGGGCAGCTGGTGGAGGGTGGACCAAGACTGAACTGTCGTCTTGGTTGACCAGAAGGGATCATTTCCATGAAGTGCAGGGAAAACTGAACCCTCTGATCATGGGAGACAGCAGGAAAGGGCTGTGGAGGAATGGCAAAGGAGGGGGTGGCACCCTGAGAGGAGGGGGTGGGTGGTTGGAGGGGTGGAGGTGCCACAAGGTGTGTTTAATTCCTGGAATGGCTTCGGCGGAGGATGTCCTGACAGCACGGCACAGTTCCTCCCAGCTGTGCTTGTCTGCAACGCAGCCATGCCTGCTTCCCCAAAATACTTGGGAGGGCTGGAGTAGGCCAACTCCACCACCCTCATCGATGCTGCAGGGAGCCTATTTTAAGCCTTGCTAACGTAGGAGGATTAAATTTGGCTGGCTGAGACACGTCCTGCTCCCAGCTGTCCCCCAGCCTCCCCTGAGGTTGGCAGCTCTGCCGCAGGCACGGCTCATGAGGCAGGAGGCTGGCCTGGGCCTCCAGGGTCGGCTGCCCTGTGCAAAGTGAGCCCAAAACTGGGGCATCTCCTCACACACAGAGGCACCCAGCTTGGGTTGGGGGCAAAAGCTCTTCCAGGTGTTGGAGTCAGCAGGTTGACCCACAGGAACCCGGTGGGAAGCAGAGCTGGTGGGAAGCAGAACTCTGGTGGTATGGATGGGCTTGAAGTGAGCCAGGGGTCTCTATCCCCATGGTCCCCTCTACAGTGCCCTTGCCTGGAGGAGCCGAGTGATGGGGGAGCCCATGCCTTCCCCTTATCCTGGCATCCCCCTGCCTTTTGGGGATGTCTGTGCCCAGGGAGTCCTGTCAAGACCAAGAGACCAATTTGCCCCTTCATATGGAGTCCTCAGTCCTCTCCCTCACCCTTGCTACCCCCGGACTCCCCCAGATCCCACTCAAGATCATTGTTTTATTAACTGACAGAGTGCTCATTGCTGGAGGTCTTGCAGAAGAACCTCATGGAAAATCGCGTGTTGCCTGCATGGAATTCCCTGCCTGGCGCCAGCAGTGTGTATATTTAAGCACGTGTCACACCCGGCCATCCATCGGGAGCTCCATCACCAACACCCTCTGGAGCCTGGGCAGCCCGGGACAAACGCTTGGCCAGAGGAAATGAGGCAAGAGCTGATTTACACCCACTGGGACACAGCACCACTGTCCTCCCTCCCGCTGCCACCGGGAGCATCGCTCCATGGCTCTTCCTCCCTTGGATGACGGGGGTAATAATCCCCATCACCTATTTTCGAGGCCGTTGTGAATTTTCATGAGCTCCCATCTGAACGGGGCTTTGAGCAGGAAAACTGCTGCATCAGCTCTAGGCAATGATAAACAATACTCAGCATTTACATATTCAAAGCACTTTGATTAACTCTTGGGGTTTAAGGACTTGAGTCGATTCCCACCCGACCCGGCATGGCAGCTGGACGGGGCGAGCGGCGGCGCTGGGGGAGAGCTGGGGGGAGAGCTGGGGGTTCACCCCGCCGGCCAGGGCCGGGAGAACCCCCCGACAAAGTCACACAAAGCACCTCCTGCCTTAAATCCCTGCCTGGAACGGAGAAATAATAAATCCGGCTGGTCCCCGCCTGCGGGAAGGGGCAGATCCCGCCATGCGGAGCGGGTGCCGAGCGTGGAGTATCATCGGTTCTGCTGCAGAAGCTGTAACCAGGTGTTAAATAGCTGTGAAATGCTAACTCGATTCATGCGGGAGGTGCAAAATAAAGGGATTTTTCTCTTCCTTAAAAAATAAATAATAATTTTTTAAAAATTAAAAAAATTAGGGAATGATGGGCCCACGCCTGCCCTGGATGCACAGCGCCGTGACCTCCTCCCCAGCCGCCTGCCAATTCCACGGGGGCAAAAAGCCGCGGAGACCAAACCCAGAAGCACGATTTAGCATTTTATTCAGAGGGGTTTTTTCTTTCTTACCAAGTCTTCCCAATTCCCTGGTTTTAAACGCCGCCCGCTTCCCCTTCTACCCCGCCCCACACCCCTCCCCAGCGGATGCTGAGCCCCCCGGGGGGTTTCTGCTGCCAGAGGATCCTCCAGCATTATTATTGAAATCACTGTCAAACAAGAGCAAAACCCGGTGAAACTTTGGTGCCGCCCTCGCCCAGCGACTTCAGATCCGACAGCGACCGGGGGCTGCCTGCGCTGGGGAGGGGGTGTCCGTGGGGAACTACCAGCTCCGGGGCTAAACCCCTTCCCGAGCGCTGCCGAGCAGCCCCGTCAGCTCCTTCTGCCATTAATTAACGGCACTCTCGGAAAAAAAGTAGCTCTCACTGCTCCGGCGTCGGGGGCCAGTCATCCCGCACCGCAGGATCCCGGCGTTGCCCCCGCCCAGAGGCAGAGGACATGCTGCTGCCATCCATGCCCGACGCCGTCTCTGCACACCCAGCACCGCGTCCCTGGCCCTGAAAATCCGGCGCTGGCTGGGAAAGATAAAGGGCAGGGACACAGCCATCCCTGCGGGCGGCTGGGAGCGGTGAGCCGGGCTGCGCTGCCCGCCACGCATGAGCACTGCGAGGCCGCCGCTTTGCTTTCTTAGATTAAAAAAGGTTTCCTTGCTGCCAGGAAGGAAACTTTGGGCACCGTCCCCTGTGCAGCAGCCTGGGAGTAGCGGCCGGAGCAAAGCCCTGGCCAGCTCCGGGAACGGGAGATGCTCGGAGGTGGCGGGGATGGGGGGAGCTGGGGGTCTGTGCGGGCACCGCCGCCCCAGCCCGTGTCCCAGCGCCAGTGGTCCCTTGGGGAGCTCTTTGTGCCCGGTGGTGGGGACAAGTGGAGCTGGCCGTGGAGCGGGGCCAGCGGGAGGGACAGATCCAGCTACAGAACTTCTTGGGGAGAGACCCCAAGTGAGACGTCCCAGCTGGTGCCCGCAGCAGGAGGAGGGAGCGGGGAGGGCGAAGGGGTGGCTCTGGGGTTGGGGTGCGGGACCGACCGGGGCTGACCGGGTCGCAAGGACACGCGGACAGGGACAGCATCACCCGACAACACTCCCGGAGCCCCGCGTGGCCCCTCGGTGCCGGCAGGACACCCCGGGGACAGGCTCCTGCCGCTCACCCCCTGCCCGGTCCGCGTCGCGGGGGGGGTGCTGAGCATCCCCCCCTGCGGGCTGCGAAGCGGGGACGCGGGGGACACCGGGGTGGCGGTGCCGTGCCGCGCCGCGCCGCGCCGGGCCGTGCCGTGCGGTGCCGCCCGCGCCGCGATCGATCGGCATCGACCGTCCCCGCCGCGCTGCTCCAGTTTCCAGCCAATGTCGGGCGGCGGCGGCCCGGGGACCCGCCGGTGGCACCGCGCTCCGCCTGGCGCCGCCCGCACCGCGCCGGCACGAAGAGCCGGCCTGGACCGCGCCGGCCGCGGAGCCGCTCGGCCGGGGGCGGCCAGGGAGGGCCGGGCAGGCAGGGCACCGAGCGGGGCTCCGAAAGGGGCAAAGGGACGGGCACGGAGCGGGCCAACAGACCGGGAAAGCAGCCGGGCACAGGACTGGGCACTGAGCAGGGAAAAAGTTCGGACACTGAGCAGGGCACTGGATCGGGCACTGAGCAGGGCAAAGGGCCGGGCACTGAGCAGAGCACCAGACTGGGAAGGCAGCCGGGAACCAGGCTAGGCGCTGAACAAGGAAGGGACCAGATAAACAGCTGGGCACTGGATCGGGCACTGAACCAGGCACCAAACAGGGCACTGGATTGGGCACCGAACAGGGCAAAGGACCAGGCAAACAGCCAGACACCAGACCAAGAACCAGACTGGGCACTGAACTGGGCACCGGTCCAAGAACTGGACCGATCAAACAACCGAGCAATGGGCTGGGAAAGCAGGTACCAGGCCAGGCAAACAGTTGTGCACTGAACCAGGCACTGAACCAGGCACCAGACTGGGCAAACAACCAGACACCGGAGTGGGACAGGCACAGATCCAGGCACCAGACTGGTCACTGAAGAGGATACTGGACTGGACAAATGACTGGGCACTGAACAGGCACCAAACCAGGCACTGAACCAAGCACTGAACTGGGCAAACAACCAGACACCAGACTGGGCACTGAACTAGATGCCAGACCACATAAACCACCACAGAGCACTGAACTGGCAAACAACTGGGCACCAAACTGGGCACTGAATCAGGTACTGGACTGGGCAAACAACAAGACACTGGAGCAGGTGTGGAACCAGGTGCCAGACTGGGCACTGAACAGAGCACTAAACTTGGCTTTGAACTGGGCATTGAACCAGGCAAACAATCAAGCACCAAACCCAGTAAACAACTGGGCACCAGGCACCAAACCAAGCACTGAAACAGGTACTGGACTGGCTAAACATCCAGACACTGGAGCAAGCATGGAACCAGGCAGTGAATGAGGCACTCAACTGGGTACCACACCAGGCACAGAGTCAGGCGTTGTACGGGGCACTGAACCTGGCACCAAACTGGGCACTGAACTGGGTACCAGACTGGGCAAACATTTGGGAACTGAACTGGGTCCTAAAATGGACCAACAACAAGGCACAGAACCAACCACCAGACTGGTCACTGGACTGGGCACTGGACCAGGCAAACAACTGGGCATGGAACCAGGCACTGTGCCAGGCACTGCTACAGTGGGCACAGAACTGGGTGCTGAACCAGGCAAAGAACTGGGCACCAGCCCCGACAATGCTGTGCCAGGCACTGAACTAGGCATCAAACCAGGCAAATAGCCAGGCACTGCATCAGGCTGTGCTGGGCTGAGCACTGAACCAGGCACCAAACTGGGCACCACATCAGGCAGAGCTCTGATGGCACTGATCCAGATACTTAACCAGGCACCAACCCATGCTGGGCACCATTCTGGGCAGCACCATGGCTGCACCAAGCTGGGTTCTGCCACACCAGGCACTGAATCAGGTGCTAAACTAGGCACAGTGTCAGACAGCACCACACAGACCATAGCACTGGGTGCTGCACTGGGCACCCTGTGCCAGGCTGTCCTGTCCTGCAGCAGTGCCCTACACCAACACCCGACATCCCACACCACTGCTCCCACACTGTGCCCCTCCAATCCCACTCCAGGACCCTCCTGCCACCCGGTGTGACACCAGGCCAGGTCCCTGCCCTGTGTCCTGCTGCCCTTCACCTTTGCTCCCTGGGAAGGGGCACGTGTGCCCCGCCAGGACACCGACAGCACCGCTCTGTCCCCTTGGCACCCACAAGGGACACCCACCCAGTGCTGCCACCTTGAGACCCTGTCCCCAAGGGTGCAAGTGTCACCCACCACCCACGGTTAACTGGGTACAGCAGCAACAGGTCTGCCAGTGCCCTGGCAGTGGGGGGGGCCCTGTGGACCAGATATTGGCTAAGAGGGTGTGTGACCAGCCTGCTCAGTGAGGAGGCCCCGGGTGACAGAGAGGGGAGCTGGAGGGTCACAAGGGTGGGTGGGAGCAACCCAGATGTGCCCCATCCCTTGAATAGTTCAAGGCCAGGTTGGACAGGGTTCGAAGCAACCTAGTGGAAGGTGTGCCTGCCCATGGCAGAGGGTTTGGAACTGGTGGATCTTTAAGGTCTCTTCCAACCCAATTCTGGGCTGCCAGGAATGGTAGAGCAGAACCCCACTGCCCTCAGCACCCTTGGGATTTCGTGCAGGGGACCAACTCGCAGAGCTGTGGGCTTCACGCAGCTTTATCCCAGCAGAGCCAGGCCCGTGGTCCCCCCCAAGTGCCCGTGGTGCAGCTGCAGGAGCCTTGCCTGCTCGCGTTGTTTCCGCGATAGCGCTGGGATATTCCCAAACACTGCCTCCATTATCCCCTCCCGGGCTCCCGGCACAAGCAGGAGAGTGACCCGAGCGTGTTTTGAAACGCAGCCCTGGCGTTAGGTACACAACCCTGCAGCTCTGCTTACCACGGAAACGCTCGGCCCGGCTGGATAGAGCGGCTTTTGATTGTGCGGGTGTCGCTCCCGGAACCCGCCCGGCCCCCGCCTCAACCGCTGCGCAACCGGCAGCGCACGGGGTGGGGGGAAAACAGGGCTGGCCGGAGCCCGGGTGAAATCCCCTGCTAGGGAACGTCCTCAGCCACCCTCCAGATGGGTGTTAAGAGAGCACTGGTGATGTGGTTTTCAAGGCATCCTTTGTGGAAAAGCCAGGGCAAGTGGATTTTTATGGGTCTAATGCCGTGGCACCGGGGACTTCAGAGGAGGGTTTCAAAGAGAGGCAAAATAACGCTCCCAGGCACATGGTGGGATTGTTGGGGCTGTCCTGTGCAGGGCTAAGAGCTGGACTTGATGATCCTTGTGGTTTCCTTCCAATTCAGGATATTCCATGATTTTAGGAGTAGCTGGAGAGACCAGGAGAGGGAGAAGTGTTGGAAGCAGCAGGGAAGGTGGGGATGAGGGGCTCCCAGAGTGGGTTCAGAGCTGTGGAGCTCAGTCCCCAGCGATGGAGCACAAACCTGGGCTGGCACCACTCATCTCATGGATGCCCTGTGTCACTTCCCAGGGCCAGCAGTGCCCCTTCAGTCCCAGGGCAGGCCAGGGAGGCTGGCACAGGCTGACTGTCCATGCAGGACCGTGGCAGTACCCTGGCAGAGTGAGGGGTCTCTGTGGATCATGTATTGGCTAGTGCTGTGTGTGACCAGGCTGCTCAGCAAGGAGGCAATGGGTGACAGAGAGTGGGTGGTGAGGGGGTCTGGAGGGTCCCAAGGGTGGGTGGGAGCAACCCAGATGTGCCATCACCACACACGCTGGGGCTGGGGGAGGTGAAGCCAGGAGCTCGGGGTGCCTTCAGGAGGTGACTCGGTTTCCCCACACAGACACAGCCAGGGGGCCTGGCTGTCCCTCCCCGCTTGCTGGGAGGCCAGTGGCAGTGGTGGCAGTGGTGGCAGTGGTGGTGGTGGCCGTTGGGCTGGCAGCAGGCCGTTGCAGAGGCTTCCTGTTTCTGCAGGATCCGGCTGGCATTGTGCCGCACAGCGAGGGGGGCAGAGCCTCTTCTTGCACCTGCCCAGAGCATCTGCTAGGGAGAAAATCTCCATGGCAACTCCGCCGGTTCCTCCATCCCTGTTCCATGGGGGACAGGGTGCTCTGCCTCTGCCTCCCCCCACCCAGCTGAGATGTCCCCATGGTGGGGACAGGCCACTGGTGCCCTGGGAGATGGGCCCTGGGAAAGGGTGGCTTCACAGCAGGGCAGGCCCTTGCCATGGAAGCTGCTGATCCCTCCCCGTGGGGGCTCCAGGTTTCAGACCACCAGCGATGGCAGGTGAGGTCTGGGATTCACCAGATTTTAGGGGGTGGTTCTCCACTTGGCTCCCACTTTCAGAGAAGCCCAGGTGGTTTCCCTTCTTCCCTGACACATCCCATCAGGACACACTGAACCTCTCTGCACCTCAGCTGGAGTTGGGACCTTTGCCCTTTCCAGAGTGGGGAGGGGAGGAATTTTGGGGAGGTGGCATGAGGTCCCATGGGATTGGGATTGGGGGCTCCTGAGCCTGGAGCTAGCAGTGAGCTTGGATACAGGGTGCAAACTCCATGGAACCTCCCCTGGATAGGAGTTGTTGACCATCATGCAGATCCCTGGCATTTCCCCCTCACCTTGTATGGGTGCAGGGGAAGAGACAGGAGCTGCTCTCTTGGGCGTGGAGGTCCTTGCTTGTCTGGTGTCCCTTGGGAAGCTGAGCAGTGTCAGTGCCCTCAGCCAGTGCCCAGGAACCCTGGGCACCCACCACCCTGCTCTGCCCTGGGTGCAGGGGCTCTCCAAGGGACCACGGGCACTGGGAGAGGCCAGGGAGGAGGTGAAGGAGATGGCTTTCAGTGAGAGTGGAGAGAAAAGGAAGGGAAATGCAGCTGGAAAAGCCAAGGAAACTCCTCACAGGCAGTGAGGGAAATACTGTTGGGTTTTCTTTAAGGGCTGGAGTGACTCTGCCTGCAAACCCTCTCCTGGTTCCAGGAGTGACTGGGATGCTGGGGGATAACCCACCTGTCCAAAGGCCACCAGTCCCAGCAGTCCCTCCAGGCACCCTGTAGCCCCAGCTTGGCTGGTGGTGCCTTTTCTCCTCCTTCCCCCTGACTTCCAGAGGAACCCCTGCTCCATCCCTGGCCTCCTCACTGCACCCCTTCCCAAATCAGGGCATTCAGGCAACCACTCAGCTGCTGGAAACCCACAAACTGTGCATTTTTCCAAGGGGAAAGCAAACTGCAGTGCCAAGGAGTTGAATGAGGGGATCCCAGCCCTCACTCTGGGTGAGGGTCGGAGCATCTCCCAGCTGCAGACAGATCACTCCACTTAGGCAGGATCTCCCAAGGTTTCCTTCCTGCAGCCAGGATACTGCCAGTCACTGCACCAAGAGGCAGCCTCTGACCCAGAGGGTTTCCAGAGGGAAGATAAAAGAGTGGGACAACTGAAGGAATGGCCTCTCTGTTTTGTAAAGGTGGGAAACTGAGGCGTGGGATGATTTAGGGACTCAGTCAAGCCATGTGTGACAGAATGCAGATGGCCCAAATCCCAGGCTCTTTCCTGAATTGCTGCTGAATTTTCCCAGAGGCAAAAAATAGCAATTTTGGATTGCCTCTGAAGCACCCGTTGAGGATGCTGAGCCCTCAGGAAGGAGGGAGCAGCCAATGGAAAGGATCCCAGGGCACCAACCAGAGCATGGGGAGATGGTCCAGGATGGGGGGAGAAGGGGACAGAGGTGATGAAAGGACAAGGGGAACAGTTTTAAATTAAAAGAGGAGAGATTTAGATTAGAATGCTGCCCTGTGAGGGTGGGGAGGCCCTGGCACAGGTTGCCCAGAGAAGCTGTGGCTGCCCCATCCCTTGAATTGCCCGATGCCAGGTTGGACAGGGTTTGGATCAACCTGGGCTGGTGGAATGTGCCCTTGCCCATGGCAGAGAGGTTAGAAATGGGTGATCCCTAAGGTCTCTTTCAACCCAAACCAATCTATGGTTCTATGGCCCACGTTGGAGATGAATATTTGGGATTATCCATGAACTGGAGAGAGCGTCACCAGTGAGATCCCTGTGGAGAATCTGCTAGGGCACATGGCAGTCCCCTTCCTGGAGGTCATTCATACCTGGAGAGCTCGGGGCAGTCTGTACAACCTGCCATGTGCAGGGTCCCAGTTGTGCCAGTCTCTGTGCCCGCCCCCAGACCGGCCCAGGAATGTGCAGTGGCCAAAGCAGCACCAAAGCACCGCTCCTGGGACGAGGACCCAGCTGCCCTGGGAGCCATAAATGTGACCCACAGCCAGGGTATTGCTTGAAGGAACCTGATTTCCACCTCTGGCCACCAAATGTCCCTTCCTGGGTCCCTTGCTGTGGGTGCTGGGGAATAGGTGACCCTTTTCCTGGCTGCTTGTGGGACTTGTGCGCTCTCAGCCCAGCTTTACCCCTATCCCAGCTTACGTGCCAGGTGGTGGAAGAGTTTGGCCTTTGCTGCTTGTAGAGAACTGCCCATGTGTGAAGATAAAACAGAGGGAATGTCACGTCCCGGCGCTGCTGTCTCCAGGAGCTGCCGGGGGGGCTGGGACGTGCTGGAGCTCAGCATAAGGAGCTGTGATGGGCTGAGCTTATCGACTTCCAGGCATCACCTGTGGGGTTCATGCAGAGAAAAAGGGCCCTCCCCAGGGATGTCTGAACCCCAAACTCCTTTTTGGAGGATTGTGTCCTCCTGCCCCGCTGTGCCTGGGCATCGGTGGAGGTCCCCAGCTGGCTGTGGAAGGTCCCACCCTTGCCAGGTGCTGGACTTTTTCAGGTGGGTCTGAACTGGGGAATTAGTGGTCTCAGAAGCAAGAGGCTTCATGAGCTGCCCCACTGGCACCCGTGGGGTGAGCGGGGTCCTCCCTCAGAGCTGTGACAGGACTCCTGGCCGGGGGGGGAGCTGGAATGCTTTGGACCTGGGCAGACGCTGGACAAAGTGTGCTCATCAGCCCGATTGGGACCAGGACCTGCTATTTTAGTCGCTGTGACCTCATGGTCTGTAGGTGCCTTTGAAAATAGCCCGGGGGCAGCCGCAGGGGCTGGGTTTTAGCGTCGCTCCCAGACCTGGGCTGTGACAGAGCAGCACCACAGTCCCACAGAGCAGGGCAGTTCGGCAGAGACACCCCGAGGAACTGAAGCTGCTGGATGTGGAGAGAAGGAAAACTTCTGATCCCGAGAATGCCAGAGCTCTGGGTCATTGCAGAACATGAGAACAGGAAAAGGTGGCAGAGTCCGAGGGGATGGTGCTGAAGTCACCAGCGTTAAAAATGGCAGCAAAATCAGCCTTTTTCCTGTGAAATAATTTGGCTGGGTTGAAATTGCTTTTCCTGATGGCAGCCAGCCCCTTCAGGGGTTAACTGCAGCCCTGCTGAGAGAACTGTAAAAGGTGTTTCCGAAATATTTCCACTGCCCCGTTGGTTTTATGGCCAGGAAAGGCAGGGCAGCCCCGCCTGGGCAGCGGGGTGCTGCCGGATGGACTTGCAGATGGAAAGCAGGTTTGGGAAAGCAAGCAGGGATTGCAGGCTGGAACACTGGGAAAGTCACCCAGCAGTGGGATGGATGCAGGAAGGGACCCCCATCGGTGCACCCCTGATGCAATGGGGGTGATGAAAGCCCTCCCTGGCTTGGAGGATGGCGTGAGGCTGCTCAGACAAAAGTGATGGGGTCACTTCCACGTTGGGTTATGGGGGGTCTGGAGATTCTGTGGAAAGGATTGGGTTTTGGGGATTGTGGAGTCACGTTCAGTCAGCCTAATTCCCCCACCCTTGGCCAGTGCTGACAGCTGGGACCTTTGTAGGACTCAAAAAAGGAGAAGGATGAGGAGGTATTTCACCCTACTGAAGGTGGTCCTCAAGGGCACAGTGAGTAGAGACACAGGTTTGCAGCTCTGAAGGCCACAGGAGGTGCCATGATGCTGCCTGGATGCTCCACATGCCCTGGGCTACTTGACTTCATCCATGTGCCCTTGGGTCGGGCTTGGACACACGGAATCATTAAGGCTGGAAAAGCCCTCTAAGACCATCAAGTCCAACCATTCCTCCAGCACTGACAAGGCCACCACTAACCCCTGTCCCCAAGTGCCACATCCACATGGCTTTTGAACCCTTCCAGGGACAGTGTTTCCAACACTTCCCTGGGCAGCCTGTTCCAATGCCTGACCACCCTTTCTGTGAAGAAATTTTTCCTAATATCCAATCTAAACCTCCCCTGGCAAACTTGACTCATTGTGCCATTGCTTGCTACCAGGGAGAAGAGACTGACTCCCCCCCAGCTCCACCCTCCTGTCAGGGAGCTGCAGAGAATGAGAAGGCTCCCCTTGAGCCTCCTTTTCTCCAGGCTGAGCTTCCCCAGCTCACTCAGCCTCTCCTGGTGTTCCAGACCCTTCCCCAGCTCTGTTCCCTTCTCTGGACACACTCCAAGCCCCTCAATATCTTTCTTGTCATGAGGGGCCCAGAACTGAACAACACCCTGTGGAAAACAGAGGGTGCTGGCCATGGGTGTGCTGGACACCCCAAAATGCCTGTTGCAGAGAGCATGGCCAGCACCAAGCTTTGCTCTGGCCCATGATGGACATGCCAGACGTTCTCTCCTGCCTGATCTCCCCTTTCAGCCACCCCCATCCCTGGTGCTCACGCTGCGCCTGCTCCCTGCAGCTCTCCTGTGCAAGCCTTGGCTTCCCTCTTCCCTGTGCTTCCAGGCCAGGTTTCCAAGTGCTTTATGCTCAAGCTCAGGCCCAGAAATTTGTGTCCAGGCTGCAGCAAAGAAACAGCAGCCAAGTCTGATTTGGACAAAAAAGTAGATTGAATTCCCTGACCTGTGCAGGCAGGACATGAAACAGGAAAGCAGCCACGGGGTCCCCTCTCCAAAGCAACCCTGAGTTTGGGGGGTGTCCAGCTGGGTCGGTGGCTGGGTGGGTTCTGATCACCTCTGGACCTGGGAAGGGGCATTCCAGGGTGAAGGATAAGTGAAGGAAGGATGTTTTTGCTGAGGTTTCAGCAGCCGTGTGCGTGGGGGCCTGGCAGGAGCTGGCACTCAGTGGCCAGGCCGGCCCGGACGAGTTGAGGGGAATTTTTATTTTCTCTTTGTGCCTTTTCTCGCTCTCAGAAGTAATGAAATGCAGGAGCCAGCATTAATGCACCATTAAGACTGCAAATTTCAGCACGCAGCCATCAGGAAATGCAAATAGTCGGGTCTGCTGTCAGCGCTACCTCTGCCGTGGCAGTGGAGGAAGGGGCTGGCATGTGGCTGACCTTTGCTACCAGGATGAAATCCCCGGTGATGCTCAGCTGCTGGCTCTGCCTCCCTCCCTGAACCCTTCAACCCTTCCTCTTCTCCCACCTATGCCTGGGCTCGTCCCCCCACAAGCACTGAGGGGAACAAGGAGGGAGGAGGTGGCACAAGGCGGTGTTTGGGCTCCTCTATGCCTGTCCATGGAGGGTCTCACGCTCCTACCTGAGGTTTGGGGTGTGCCCAGGGGGCTGAGGGGAGGCAAAGTGTGCCAGGGCTGCTTTGTCTGTGCAGGGATGTGCCTGAGGGGGACAGCCTGAGGAAGAGGAAGAGAAAGGCTGCAGGAGCCCTTGCTGCAGCTGGCGAGCACTGCCTGTTCCACCTCGCAATTGTACTGTGCGTCGCTGGCAGGGACCTGTTTTTCCATAAATTTGGGTGGAAGGGAGAGCTTGGCAGGGCCCTGGGCTGCAGGGAAGGATTTACGGCTGCTCTGGCTGCTCTGTGTTCTCCTCACAGGGGCTCCTGCAGAAACACCCCATGGGAGGAGGAGGAGGAGATGGAGGAGGGAGCCCATGCTGGCACCTGGCCAGGGAACAGGGTCCTGGCCAGCACTGGATGAGAGGAGCAGGGGGGCTGGGGGAAGTGGGATGAAGAGGGACATCCTTAGTTCATCCATGGATCTATGGTGACCATGGGGCTGGGAGTGCTGGGGCAGCCAAGGACAGCTGGGGCAGGGTAATGGGGGAGACCAGACCCCCATGCTGAACTGGAGGAGGGCCCAGAATGGGAATGGCTAGAGTGAGACTTCCAGCAGTGGGGGAAAGGGTGGACAGACACCTCATCCACCTCTGAGAAGCTGGTGACATCTCCCATCTCCTGCCTGGCCAGGGGCCCCAGGAGCATCTCAGGGCACCTGGAACACCTTGTCACCAGGGGCATCTTGGGGCACCTGGAGCACCTTATCCCCTGGAACATCTCAGGGCTCCTGAAACACCTCCCTCCTTGGAGCACCTCATGCCCTGGAGCACCTCAGGCAGGGCCACCAGCTGCTGTGAGTCCCAGTGGTGAGCACCATCCTCCTGGAGCAGGTGACAGGTCACTTATAGGCACGTGTTTGCTGACAAGTGACAGATTTCCACCACCACCCTGTTGCCTCCTGGCTGGCAGCCTGGGAGGGGGTCCCAGGCAGTCCCCCCAGCTCAGGCAATGCACATCTGTGTATCATTCCTGGAAGACATCAACCCCAGGAAGCACCTGGGCTGGGTTACAAGGATGCAAACCTGCTCTGATAGCTCCGGTTTGCTCTGGGTTATCCGAGGTGATGAGCTGCGCTGCCCCAGGCTGCTGGGAGAAGACTATTTTCCCTCTTTCCACCGAGGTTTGAGTTTTCCAGGCAGCCTTGAGCAGCGCTGGAGCTTTCCCAGAGATGCCTCATGGCTCTCCATTCTTCCCTTCTCTCCTGCCTGCTCTCCTTAACTCAAAACAAGGGTAGCTAGAGGAGGGGGACGCGTCCCCAACATCCCTCCTCTCTCCTTCGCAGCGAGAGCAAAATAGGTATCCGGCCACGTTTCCAGATGGGAACGTGAGGCCTGGGGATGGATAAAGAGTTTTCTAAGGCTTCGGAGCAAGGTGTGGACAGCGCTGAGAATAGCATCGCGAAATCTCAACTGCCAAGCCCTTAGCCTAACCAGAAGGTTATTCTTCTTCCCTTATGCTCATACATATCCATTAGGATGAGACCATATGTGTGAGATGTAGATGAATTTCTTTCCTCTTGACAAGTCCAGTTGGTCTTCCTAGGTAAGGAGATGGTGGTCTGTTCCCATCCAACTCCAGGCTGGCTCTTTGCCGCGATTTCTTGGGTTGTGTCTGCCCCGGAAGGAGTGGAGCTACGAGTCGGAGCTTCAGGCCTAGCTCTTCTCCCCACGCCGGGGTTTTTGATGGCAGACATCCCTGGGGGGGGCTGTGGAGGTACCCCCTGGCTGTGGGGAGCGCAGGGAAGCTTTCAGCAGAGAACAGCCAGGTGGGATAGGGCAGGGGGAAGGGCTTCTGGCTGGTGCCCAGTAAGGATCCCTGTTCCCAGCCAGGCCACAGAGGGCTCCCTGGGGAAGAGGTGGCTTCTCCCACAGCAGGATTGCACCCCAGTGCTCCTTCTCTTCAGGTGGCTGCACAAAGTGTCTCCCAGAAGACCCTGATGGCACCCTTGCACACTTCAGCTCGCCCAAGAACTGGGTGCCACCTTTGTAGCTGAACAAAGGTGCTGAAGGGTCCCTTGAAGATAAAGCGGGGAGAGAGAACTTGGAGGTTTTAGATGGTTACAGAGACACATCCAGTTGTTGCTTGGCCCCAAAGCTTCCTATCTGAAGGAAGAGTGGGTCATTTTGACATCTCCCAGTCCATTAGAGGCTGTGGATCAGCACAGAGCCCAGATGATGGATGGGGTTTAGGTGATCACAGCTTCCTGCACCCATGGAGTCAGCTCTGCCAGCTCCTTTCAATCTGTGGATCACGTGTCACTGCTGACTCTGTTAAGGGCAGAGAGGAGCGTGGTGAGGTTGGGGCACTGCTCCAGTGTGAGGGCCAGGGGGTGATTGCTCCTCAGGCGTGAGACGATGGAGCTGGGCAAAGCAGACCAGCCTTAGCAGAGAAGGCAGCCTTTAAGAGTCATAGGATCACAGAATCCTAGAATCCTGAAGGTTGGAAAAGCCCTCTAAGAATGACAAGTCCAACTGTTAACCCAACACGACTGTGCTCGCCACTAACCCACGTCCCCAAGTGCCACATCCACATGCCTTTTGAACACTTCCAGGGATGGTGACTCCACCACTGCCCCGAGCAGCCTGTTCCAGTGCCAAAGTACTTTCTGCAAGGAAGGGTGTGCACGGCTCATCTCCACGCTGTCTCGGTGAAGGCTCAGCTGCAGCAGCGTTTGACGGGAAGAGGAGATGTGAAAGAGGGGAAAATGCATCCAGGTGGGATCTCACAGCAGAGGCACCTACTGCGTGCCTGTTGTCAGAGGCCTCATGACCCTGGGAGGTGACAGGGCACCACCTCCTCCTTTTGTGTCCCTGAGCATTGCTGGCTGCTGGCCCACCTCCACCGGCGTGTCCCCAGGGATGCTGCCACGAGCCAGGCCTTCTGCTGCACGCTCCAGGCTTTTCCACATCCTTCCATAAAACACTGATGTGCTCAGGTGACACCATCACCCTCAGGATCCCACATTCCTGAGGCTGCACATGCAACACCTGGGTGCGAGACCACGGGGCTGGAGTGCTGGGCAGGAGGCGATGACCTGGCTGCCACACTGGCCAGGAGGAGGCCAGCACAGTTTTCACCGTCATTTCTCCACAGCTCCTGACTCAAGCCTGCCCAAATTAGCTCTTGCCGTAAGTAACCTTGATATTTCCAGTGGAAATCATGTAAACTGCACGTCTGTTTTTAAAATCGGGGCTGCCCCGACCTTTCCAGGTCTCCTTGTTTGTGTGGACAGGCAGAAGGGGTTTGGAAAGCCCCATCCAACCCTGCAGTCCTGGTGGTGAAGGCTCACAAGGATGGACACGTGGAGCAGGTATCCTCCTATTCCAGGTGCTGAGGATGAAGGATCCTGTCCCACCACGGGGCTGGAGCTGGGTTTGAGATGACAACACAGGGCTACCCAAGGGATGAAATGGGGGAGGACAAGAGCAGGGCAGGAATAATTCCCCCCAGAGTCTGGCTCGCTCTGCATTTCAGCTCCCATCTGAAGGGCAACACCCTGGTCTGACAGTGGTTGTTTTCATGCCACTGGTGTCTCCCCAGGCCTGGCTGCTGAGCAGGAGCTCGGGGTGAGCCAAAAATCCACAGGCTCTGCGAAAGCTCCGGTGTTAATGTGACCCAGGACCGGTGTCCCCTGCCTGGCCATGTGCCACGGCACTTGCTTGTCCCTCTGTCCTTGGCACGGCTCAGGCACTGCTTCCATGACCCCCAGCAGCAGACGTAGGCAGCAGGATCCACCGGGAAAGGATGGGATGGGATCGTGCCGACGTGCCCCAGCCCCGCGGCTGCCCGCCCTGCCTGCGCAGGCAGATGGCTTTTGCAGGGCGCTCCGGATGTTGGAGCCAGGCTATTTTGGACCACGTGGGCGTCTGAATTCCAGGCGAATCCCCGGCTCAAAAAAAAAAAAAAAAAAAAAAAAAGAAAAAAACCCCAACGCCTGCCAGGGTCCCCGGAGGTGGAAACGCTGCAGCTCGAGTGTCCTCGTGGTTCTCCTGCTGCCTGGCACGTAGGCGTGACTGGGGCTCCAGCCCACCCTGCCCCGCGGCACGGACCCCCTGTGCCCACCCGCCCTTCCCCTGCCAAGGGCTGGGACACCCGGCTGACTGGGGTGTCCCTGGGCACCACGAAAGCAGCTCCTGAACCCCCAGGTCAGGGCTGATTTGGGCGGGGGTCTGGCTGTGCCTCCCTGCTGCAGGCTGGGGGGGATGCTCGCCATCCCCCGGGGCTCCCCACTCCGTGCCTCCCCCCTCTCTCCGCTGTGCCTGGGTGGGAGAGGGCAGAGGGAAAGCGGCTTCCTGCCCTTCTCCCAACCGCCGGCGCGGAGTCTGTTTGCTTTGAGGCCCGGGTCCCTCCTGCCAGGACATTCCCGGGCAGCGGCCGCTGCCGTTTGCACAGGAGTACAACCTGGACCACCCCCCGCCACAAAGGCCGGTGCCACACGCCTGCCCTGCACCCTCACCCCCCTCCCCGGGCACCCCAGGAACCCACGCTGGGCTCCCACGAGGGATGTGAACCATCCAGTGACCCCGTGGGCAGCAGGGGCTTGTGTCCCCCCGCCTCCAGCCCTTTCCGGGAAGGGGTGGCCGGTCCCCGCGCCGCTGTGGCATGTCCCCGGGACGCGGGGCCAGCGCGTCCAGCCTCCGCCATGTGGGAGACAGCTGGGGTTAAAAATTAACACAGACAGAACTCAATTAAGGGGCAGCGGGGGCCGGCAGAGGGGTTTGTGCTGCCCGGGGAACCTCCGTCCTGGGACTCGAGGCTTGTGAAGCTGGGTAGGTGGGGACTCCCATGGCCCCCCTGGCTGGGGAGAAGGGGCTGAGGTGTCCCTTGGGCTTGGCTGGGCAGAGATAGAGCCCTGTGCTGCCCAGGCAGCCAGCAGAGCATTGATGGTGGGTCACTCTGACCCGTGTTCTTGGAGGTCAGCACCCAAAAAATGCCATGTGCTCCAGCTCTGCTTTCCAGCACCATCAGGGCCAAGGGGTTTGTACCAGTCTGACCCTAGCAGAGCATCCAGAGGACTTTGTCCAGTTTCTCACTGCTAGGTCCCACCATGTTCCCCCATCCAGCCCCCTCCCCAAAATCAGGAATGTCACCAAGGTCTGGGGCTCCTGGCACAGCATCTGGCTGGATTTGGGTCTCCTCTACCAGGAGACACCCCACAGCCTGTGTGGAGGAGGTGACAAGTGAGTGCCAGCTCTGTAACCCACTTGGATGGCAGTGGCCAGGCCGGGGGAACTGGGGGTTGGGAATTTTGGAGGTGTGTTTGTGCTCTGGAGGTTGTTGGGACACGTCTCCCACTCATGCAGCCTTGTCAGCCCTCCAGCTGCTGTCCCACGGTGCCCCACTGTCACCTGGGGTGGGGGGACATGGACCTCTGTGATCCCCCTCACCCCTGCAGGGTCAGGCTGCCCAGCATCACCTCCAGGTCCCCTGTCCCTCCCCAGTTATTCCTGGCTCCCTGTCTGGAGCCAGGCAGAGGTCCTGGATTTGCTCCCTGACTGGGGAGGGGGCAGTGCAGACCCCACTGATGGAGCCTGGTGGCTCTGGCAGGTGGAGGCAGGGCCAGCTCTGCAGTTTGCTGACTTGCTTTCTCCCTGTCCCCTTGCCACCTGCCCCCATCTCCTGTCCCCTCTATCCCTGTGTCCTCCATCTCCAGCACTGTTATTCTCTAGTCCTATCTCTCTGTCCCCCCAGCCCTGTCCCATTTGCCCTTCATCCCTATCCCCACTGTCCTCATCAACCTTGTCTCCCTTCCCTTCCATCCCTGGCCCTGTCATCCTCTATCCCTGTTCCCTCACTTTCTTTTCCTGTCCCATTTGCCCTCTATCCTCATCCTCCTGTCCCCCACAGTCCCCAGCACACACTGGGAAAAGGCTCCAGTAGCAGGAAGAAGGCTCATGGGCTGCATCCCCAGCAGGATCTGCCCCATGCCATGGGAACCTGCCAGTCTGGGGGCAGTGGGGGACCCTCCTCTGGATCCGGGGAACTCCCTGGGGCTGGAGCACCGGTGGCTGAGCTGTGGGAATGCTGGGGAGTCTGGAGGTTTGCTGGGGAGCACTGGGTTGGAGCCCCAGCTTTGCTGCTGCCACTGTCAACAATTCCCCACTTGGCTCCATGCCTCAGTTTCCCCTCTCTTCAGGGATTCTTGTCCTCAATAAAGGTGATTTGTGCTCATGGAAGTTTTCCAGGTATTCTGGGAAGTGAAATTCTGCTGCATTTGGGGATTTTCAGCAGGCGGCAAACTCCAGGTGCCACCACCACAGGCCATGCCGTTGGCAAAGGGGACATCAACACCCTGTGGTTCCTGGTGGCATCGGGGAGTGGGTCAGGTCCTTAAAAACAGCCAAAAACAGTCGAAAGAAACGCCCTTGGTGAAGCCCACCCGGGTGAGATGGTGTTGTGTGCTGGGCACTGTGCTGGTGGGATGATATCCCTTCTCCCATGTCACCAGTGTCATCCTCATCCCATGTGCCTGGCACGAGACTCCTCTGCTCCTTTTTTTGGGAGGGGATGGTGTTGAGAGGCTGAATTGTGGAGGGAGGCAGGAGGGGAGGGCGCTGGGATGGCAAGCAGAGGAGTTGAAGGGGTGCCCAGGAGGAGGGGGCAGTGCCCCTCCATTGCTGCCGCCCAGGAGGGAGATTTTTTCTTTTGGGGAAGGCAGAGCATTGTCACAGCACCCGCAGTTGCGAATCCCAGTGGCTAAATATGCGAGAGGCACATAATTAACGAGACGTGGATCAAATACAAACAGCGCATCCGAGCTCCTCGGCCCCCCCTCCCTCCCCTCCCGCTCCATCGCAGATTTTTTTGTTTCCTTTCGAGGCGGGAGCGGGGTGGGAAGAGATTTTGCATTCCTGTGAAAAAAAAAAAAATCAACGGCAACACAAACCCAGTTTCATTTTTGTCAGGGTTTCTGCTTTTGAGAGGGTTTGGGTATTTTGCTGGCAACCGAAAAGGCTGCGGGAATTGGGGGTGGTGGGTTTTTTTTGGGCTGTTTGTCCCTGGAAAGCTGCTCTCGGTTGAGGAGCGGGGATTTAAGCGATTTTTTTTTAAACTTCCAATTTTTCAGTGCCCACCACTCAAAGGGGTAAAAAAAAAAAAAAAAAAAGAGCCAACAACAACTCTCCCCCTCAGCAGCAAAAAATCCTGTCAAAAAGTTGAGCAGGAAACTTCTGGGCCAAGCCTGTTCACCCCCACCCCCACCCCCCCGGGGCCAAACCTCGGGATTTGTCCCCTCCCTCCCAGTGACTTATCAGGCCATCGATTATTCGCTGTTTATTCAGGGGGATTTCAGCGATGTCCCGCCGTGGGACCACGAGGTCTCTCCCGGTGGCAGCGGCAAGCCCGGGGCTCCGGGTCTCTGGATTCGGGGATCTTCATCCCTGGACCAACACAATGTGCACCCAGGTGTGGTGATGGGATGGGGGGGGCGCCGTGAACCCCAGAGTTCCCCCCCTCACGCCTTGCTTTTGGGACCTGCTGCCAGCTGCACCCCACGAGGGGAACAGAGGGGTGAGGCTTCACCCAGATGGATGGGGAACACTCAGCGCTCACCCCACGGAGGGGAGGGACAGAGGGATTGACACCCCACAAGGGACACAGAAAGATGGGGCACATGCAGGGGGACACCCCACAGAGGGGACAGAGGGATGGAGCACATTGAGGGGGTACCCCATGGAGGAGATGGACAGGGGGATGGGAACCCCACAGAGGGGCTGAAGGAGGGGGAACACTCTGGGGTAGGGGGTGCACACAGGGGTGTCACTGCTCAGGACACAGGATGGAGGGAGGCACAGCAGGGTGACACCCCACGTGGGGATATGTGAGGAGTGGGGGGGCACAGTGGGGTGACACCTGTGGGTGCAGCTGGGACATGGGGTGCACAGTGGGGTGAAACCTGTAGGGCACAGGTAGGACATGGAGGGGGTACAAACAGGGTGACAGCTGTGGGGGTGGATGGGATGTTGGGGGGCAGAGTCCAACCCCATCCATGTGGGTGTCTGGGACACGGGGGTTGCCACAAGGTGGTGACACCCAGGGGGGTGGCTGGAACACGGGGGGACACACCACGGTGACACCCAATGGGAGGCGGCTGGGACATGGAGGGGGACACATCCCAGCAACATCTGTGGTGGGTGGACAACCCAGGGAAGGCACAACACAGTGACACCCGTGGGGGCGGCTGGGACACAGGGGAGGGGATGGGCACACCGTGGCTACCCCCGTGTGTGCCTGTGTGGGTAGATAAGACGGGGGAGTCGGGGGGGTCCCAACGGGGTGAACCCCATGGGGGACTGGATGGGGCACGAGGGACGCTCTCCGGTGCCACCCGCGGGGGCAGCTGGAACGCAGCGGGGTGACACCCGCGGGGGGCTGCGGGGACCCTGGGGGTTGGGTGTGTACGCGCAGGGCGAGTGGGGTCGGTCCGTGCAGGGTGTGTGTGTGTGTGTCCGTGTGTCCGTGTGTGTGTGTGTGTGTCTGTGTGTGAGTGTGTGCGGGGCGGGCGGGCGGCGCGCGCGCGGGGCGGCGGGGGGCGCGCGCGGCGTGTCGCTGTCGCGGTCGCGGCGTGTCGCGGTCGCGGTGTCCGGCGGCGCTGGGGCGCTGCGCTCGGCCCGGTCCGGTCCGGGTTTTGCCGGCAGCCGCGGGCAGCGGCGGCGGCGGCGGCGGCAGCGCCGTGCAGCGCGGAGCGGGGGCTGCGCACTCCCAGAGCGAGCGGCGATGTGGAGGTGGGTGTGCGGCGGCGGCGAGGCACCGAGCCCGCCTCGGCTCCCCCCGGCCCCGGCCCCGGCCCCCGGGCAGGTGCTGACCACCCCCTTTTCCCCTCCTTTCCCTCCCCTCCTGCCCCCCTTTCCCCAGCGCCCCCCGCTCCCCGGCAGCGCTGCCCGCAGCGCGGTGGCTCCCGGACCGCCGGTCGGTGCCGGCCCCCGGGGCGCTCCGGGCGGCGGAGTTGGGGTGGGGGGTGTTGAGGGGGGTGGTGGGTAAAGCGGGGGTGGCGGAGAAGAAAAAGTTTGGCAGGGGGATCCGCGGCTCGCCCCGCTGCCCGGCGCCGTGCCCGGGCTGCCCGCGGCGGCGGCGGGGCCGGAGCTGGCCGCCTGCCCGCCTGCCCGCGTCGGGCCCGGCCGGTGCTGCCTGCGCGGCGCCCGAGCGGCCCCGCCGCTTCCCGGGGATGGGGAGGGATGGCGGGGGGACGGCGGGGGTAACGAGCAAAGTTTTTCTCGGTGCGGCTGAACCCCGCTGCCGGTACCCGCAGCCCGGCGGGGATGCGCTGGGAGCCGCGGGGAGAGATGGGGTGAGCCCTCCACGTCTCCCCCCGCTTCGCCCCGGGGCCGCCGCGGCAGCACCCGGTGGTTTCCCGGGTGACAATGGTGGCGGCGGGGCCGGGGGGCGGCGGGGGCGGCGGCGCCGGGGGGAGGCGGTGGGCAGCGGGGCCGGCACTGACACCCGCGACGGGGATCGCGTGGGGGGCGCCGGGGGGGAACCCTCAACCCGGCGCTGGTGGCGGCTCCTCCGTGCTCAGTCTCCGCGCGTGGGTCGCTCCCGCCTGCCCGGGGTGCGCCGGGCTCCGGCCGCAGTTTGGCTCCGCCGCCCGTGTCCGGGCGCGGGGTGGCCGTGGGAGCGGCGCCGCTCGCCATCGCCCAGCCATGTGCGACAACTCACCCAACTTTATCATCCCCCCCCCTCCTCCCGTTCCCAACTAACCCCCCCACCCCGCCCCGCTTCGCCGTCAGACGGGATTCCCAAACGCCCCGCTCCCCCCCACCCGCAGCGGGGAGGGCACCCCGCGCCCCCCATGCACCCCGACACCCCTCGAGCCACCGCGGTCGCACCGTGGAACATCCCTCGTTCGCACCGGCGTGGGTGCTGCCAGCCCCAGAGCCACCGTGGGGGTTGTGGATTGTACCCGAATTTGGGAATTACGTCCCCGAACTCCGCCGAGCCGCGGCCCCACGAGCCCCATGGGAGTGTGGGGTGTTTTGCGGTTTTTTTTTTCCTTTTATTTTAATTTTATTATTTCTATTTTTTTTTTTCCCACCGCATCCCGCAGCCGGCAGCGTCCTTCCTGCGGGGCCGGGGCTGCTTCGGGTCGGGTTATTCTTTGCTGGGATGATTGATTGGGGAGAGGAGGATAGGGGGGTGGAATGGGGGGGGGTGGGAGATGGGATGGGGATTGCGGGGGGGGCCATCCCACGCACAAACAAAGCTGCGCACACATCCTGCGGTAACGGCCCCGCGTGTGCGCTGACCCGGCCGGGCAACCTTCACCCCCCGCCGCTCCCTGCCGGGGGGGGGCACAGGGGGGATGACGGGGGGTGCCGTGCTGCGGGAGGGCGGGCGAGGCCGGGTTTTGGCGGGGGGTGGAGGGGATGCCCATCCCGGCTACCTGGGGCGCGGAGCCGGGGCCGGCGGAAGTTTTGTTTCTCTGGAAACGGGCCCTGCTGTGTCAGCGGCCCCTTTGTGCCGCTTTGTCCGCGCCCCCCGGCCCCCAGGCCGGCGGCGGGGCCGCACCTGGGGCTGCGGGGGGACGGGGAACCCCTCGGCCTCCCCCCTCCCCGCACCCCGGCCCCCCGCCTGCCCCGGCCCCCGCTGCTCCCCTCGGGCTGCGCTGCATCCCCCGGCGGGGCCGAGCCGAGGCGGGGGTCGCGTGGGAACGGGGGGGTGACACCCCCCCCCCCCCTCCACGAGGTCCCGCTCAGCGGGAGCGCTTGTAGGCATGGAAACCCCGCTCCCTTCCCTCCGTCTGTCCGTCCGTCCTTCGCGTTCCCACTGGGAAAAGCTTTGGGGAATCGGCTCCTCCAGCGGCACCCGCGGGGCCGCCGCAGCGCATCCCCGTCGGTGGCGGTGTCACCCTAAAAGTGTCCCCGCGCGGGTTACCCCTGGAGGTGCCCCCGGAGGTGCCCCCGGCGGGTCGCCCCCCCCTCCCCGGTGCCGGTACCGGCGTCGCCCCGTCGCGCTGGCAGATGTCGCGCCCTGACCTCGGGGCCGCCGCCAGAGGAGGGGGGGTGTGGGAGGGATGTGTGGGGGGACACGGGGACGGGACGATGGGGACGGGGACGCGCCGGCGTGTGACAACAAAAGCAAAGTAACAAAGGACCCGCCGGTGCCGCTCAGAAGTTGGTCCCGGCGCCATTCGGGGCTCGGTGGCCCCGGGGGCAGGGGCGGGGGGGGCTGTTTGCCTGGCGGGATGTGCGGGCAGGGGGCGGGGGGTTGCCGTGCCGGGCGCCACGAATATCCCCGTGTCCCCCCCACTACACTCGGTGGGAAGAGGCAGGAGACGGCCGAGGCGTCCTTGACATGGATTTTGTGGCGGGGATGCGGGCAGCCGGCGCCGCGCTGCCAGGAGCCTGCCCGCACTCCTGCCTGCACCCCTGCCCGCACCTCCTGCCTGTCCTGTCTGCACTCCTGCCTGTGCCTCCTGCCCGTGACACGAGGTGGGCGGGAAGGGGAGAGTGGCTCTGGATGCTGCACCCACAATTCGGCCTCTTCCTCCTTGGCAGAGGTGGGTGCCAGGGGAGATGCTGTGGGTGTGTTTGGGGGGTGTTTTTGGGGATCCCCCACCCTGGGGGTCCCTCACCCACTGGCACCTCCTGTTGTCAACAAGGCCATTCCAGGCAGGTGGCAGCAGTGCAGGTGCTCCTTGTCTGTGACCTGGGGACGCTGCAGGGCTTGGGGGTGGCATCCTCTCCCCAAAAGTGCCCCTCTGACAAATCTCCTGTGTGGGGCACTGGGAGGAGGGCCCAATCCAGGACGCTTGGCCCTCACAGCCAGCACCTGGCACAGGTGTGTCCATGCAAGGCTTGGCTGAGGCTGGATCAGGCCCTGTCTTGCTCCTGGACCCTCCATCTCCCCCAGCAGGGACGTTCCCTGGGGTGGCCACAGCGGGTGCCGCCGTTCCTCTGCCTCCCTGGTTTGTTTTCCCAAATCCCAGCCGTAGGAACAACCTCTTGATTAAGTGTATTAATAGTTAAACTTTCAGCTCATAGCTTAAACTCACCAGACCACGAAAAGTTCCCTCCTTTACTCATGCTCTGGTGCTCAACTAAAATATTGCACTCAAAAGGCTTAGTTTTTTTTCTTTCCCCTTCCTTTTCCCCTGACTCGACTTTGACTCCTGGGAGCGTGGGGGGTCCTGTGGGACCCCCAGTTGCCATAGCTGCCCCTTGCAGCCACCCCTCTGCTCAGAGCCCAGGAATGGAGACGGGGGGGCCAGGTGTCCCCAAAGTGAGTGGTGCTCTTGGAACTCATCCAGGCTGAGGAGGAGCATGGGAAACACCATCCCAGGAAGAGGGTGGCCCCCCACCCGTTGGGGACATGGGAATGGATGGGCCATGGTGGCTTGGGAAGGGCTGGAGATGCTGGCAGCAGGTGGTGTGTGGGAGTGGCTGTTTCCCTGCCAGGCAGGTGATGGGGCAGGAGGAAGGTGGGAGGTTCAGCCGTGCCAAGTGCAAGGGCCTGCACCTGGGTGGGGGCAGCCCCCAGTCCTGGCAGAGCCAGGGGGTGGGTGGGCTGGGAGCAGCCCTGGGGAGAAGGACTAGGGGTGCTGGTGGGTGACAGATGGGACATCAGCCGGCACTGTGTGCTCACAGCCCGGAGAGCAGAGGGTATCCCGGGCTGCACCACAGCAGTGTGGGCAGTGGGGTGAGGAGGGGGTGCTGCCCCTCTGCTCTGCTCTGGTGAGACCACTCTGGGGCACCACATCCAGCTCTGGGGTCCCCAGCACAGACAGACGTGGGCCTGTTGGAGTGAGTCCAGAGGAGGCCACGGGAATGGTCTGAGGGCTGGGACAGCTCTGCTCTGGAGACAGGCTGAGAGAGCTGGGGGTGGTCAGCCTGGAGAAGAGAAGGCTCTGGGGAGACCTCAGAGCCCCTTCCAGTCCCTTAAGGTGCTGCAAGAGAGCTGGAGAGGGACTTTGGACAAGGGGTGAGGGTTTTAAATTGCAACAGGTCAGAGTTAACTTGGACATAGGAAGGAAAGAAATGTTTTATGCTGAGGGTGGGGAGGCCCTGGCACAGGTTGCCCAGAGAAGATGTGGCTGCTCCAGCCCTGGAAGTATCCAAGGCCAGGGCTTGGAGCAACCTGGTCCCTGGAAGATGTCCCTGCCTGTGCCAGGGCGTGGAATGAGATGAACTTTAAGGTCCATTCCTACCTAAACCATTCTGCGATTTGATGCAGGGGCAGTGGGGTAGGAGGGGCAGAAGGGAAGAGGTGTTGGAGCAAAGGGGTGGCTGGAGGAGGAACCACCTCCAAAGGTGGCCAGTGGGAAATCCCAGTCCAGCGGGGAGGAAACAGTGGGTTTGTTCCTGCTCAGCAGTGGCTCTGCTGTGGGATCAGGTCTGCAGCAGCCTTTACCTTCAGCAGAGGGACGTGTCCTGGTGGGGAGGCTGTGACTCCCCATCATAGGGAACCCGCTGGGGCAGCATTAGGTCAAGTGGGCAAGGAGCAATCTGCATCCCCATCTGTGCCCTGTGTCCCTTGGGACATCTGTGGGCCTAGAGCCCTGGGAGAGATCCAGGGAAAGCCAGGCAGCAGGACAGGGTGACCCCAGTGAGTGGCTAAGGGCGACCCATGGGTCTCACTGCCTTTGGGAAAGTCCAAAGGACACATTTACCCTGGCACTGGCCCTCTGGTGCCTGACATCCACAGTCACAAAGATTTTGGGTCTGTCAACATCTCAGTGCTGATGGCGTGCCCTGCCCCACAGTCACTCCTTCTGGGGGGCTGGGGGTGCATCCCTTACATCCTGAGAGTGATTTCATCCCTGCTTGTGTTGTCCCTTGGCTTTCAGGCAGGTGGAGTGTTCTGATGGTCCGAGATGACAGCCCTTGCTGCACACGGGTGGCAGCCTGTGATTATGTGGATAAAAGGATTTTTGAGGTCGGAAGGTTGTCCAGAGGCTGCCTTGGTGTCCCTGGTTTCCACCATCCATCGTTTATGGAAAAGGGACTGGACTAATGACTGCCAGGCTGTGGGCTCACCTTGGGATGTGTGGGTCTGGCTCAGTGTCCTTGTCCTGGATTGCTTGTACCAAAGCACCTTCCATCACCTGAGCTTGGACATCCTTTGTGCCAGGAGGATGAAGACCTGTCACCTCCCCACAGTGATGGTGACAGTGTGGTGGGGCTGGGCGTGGGAGGGCGTGTGTCGGCCGTGACCCTGGAACTGGTGGCAAAGAATGACACAAAAAAAAAAAAAAAAGCTGTTTTCTGATTTTCCAAGCAGGATGTGCTTTTCCATCCCCACCCTCCCAGCTCAGAGAGGTGGGAGCTGGAAAAGGGCTCAGGTCACTGGCTCTGCTGTGTGGCAGCCCAGTGATACTTCACTGAGGGCTTGATGTGGGTGATGGATGGGACCTACCCTGTAATTTCTGGGTCAATTCTGAAAGGGGCTTCATCCCCAGGGTCTGATTTTCACCTGGGTGGTGGCAGGGCTGGGAACAATGCTGTCCTGGCCTTGTGAGTGACTCCAGTGGGGTCTGGGTGGCTGCTGCAACCCGTGAAACCCCCAGTTGATGATGCTGGGATAGGTTTGGTCAGCAGGTGGTGACTCCCTGGGGATGGCCTGGCCTGGAGCGAGGGCTGGGTTTGTGCTCTGGTGTGATGAGATTTGGTTCCATGGGTGATGAGATGTTCCCCTCTGGCCTCCTCTGGTGCTGCTGTCCCTGATCACCACTTGGTTTGTGGGTGGTTGCCTGTGGCTGGAGGTGGCCCCGGCCTTGCCTTTGCAAACCTGCCTTGAGTTCGTTCTCCAGCTCTTCACAGGAATATCTGGGCAATATCTGTCTCCCACAGTGTTCCTTATGGAGTCTTCAGCTGTGCCCAAACAAGCAATGCAGCTCCATCCACTAAACCCCCAGGTTGTCTCCTGGTGTCCCCAAGGGTCTTGTTGTCATTGGTTCTCACTTCTTTTTGCTGGGACTTGCCCTTGTGGCTTTTGTGCCTCTTTATTGCCCTCAGAGACTGGATTTTGGGGTCCAGATCTGAGTCTTGAGTCCTGTCCTTGCCTGAACGTCCTGAAGGCTGAGAAGTTCTCACTTGAACATCCTGACTCTGAAGGGTCCCAAGTGTTTGCTTTTGCTCCTCTGGACCCACTTGCTGCTCAGGGGCAAGTTCCTGCTCTCCAGCCTCCTCTGGACACGGAGCAGGAGCAGGGAGGACCATTCATGCCCAAGGAGTGTTGATGCCTTGAGGATGGCAAATGAGCTGTGCCCACAGATGATACTGGAAGCTGTGTGGGACTCACAGAATGGCCTGGGTTGGAAGGGACCTGAAAGCTCATCTTGTTCCAACCCCCTGCCATGGGCAAGGGCACCTTCCACTATCCCAGGTTGCTCCAAGCCCTGTCCAACCTGGTCTTGGACACTTCTAGGGATGGGGCAGCCACAGCTTCTCTGGGCAACCTGTGCCAGGGCCTCCCCACCCTCACAGGGAAGAACTTCTCCCTAATATCCCATCTAACCCTGCCCTGGCAGTTTAAAACCCTTGCCCCTTGTCCTGTCATGGCAGGCCCTGGTGAAAAGCCTCTCTCTGACTTTCCTATCAGCCCCTGTTATGTGTTGAAAGGTTTTTCAGCAGGTCTGAATCTCACCTGGGCCCTGGTGAGGTGAGGGGTGGCAGTGGCTGGTGACCAGGACGTGGCAGTGGGTTGGGTTGTCCTTCTATGCTTTCCTCTCCTTCATCCCTGCTGGGATCACAGCAGAGAGGTACATCCCAGGCCCCCATTGCTCCTGGTGTCCCTGTGGCTACTGGGATCACAGCAGGGAGGTACACATCGCTCCCAGGGTCCCTGGAGCCAGTGGGATCACAGCAGGGAGGTAGTTCCCTGGCACTCATTGTTCCTGGTGTCCCTGTGGCCACTGGGATCTCACCAGGGAGGTAGCTCCCAGGCCCCTGTTGCTCCTGGGGTCCCCGTGGCTGCTCCCCTGCCCCGCTCCCCGCTGCCAGCCGGGACTTTTCCCCCAGTTCCTGCAGCGAGCGGGAGCGCTGGCCGAGTATCCCTGGCTGGGAGAGCTCCTCCTGCCCTCTGCTTTACCTTCTGCATCTCACTAATCTGATGACCGGAGGTATGCGAAGCATTTCAAATATGGCCTCGTTAGCTGGCTCCGGACAGAGCACGCAAGAGCCGTTTCTTCACACTCCTATTCCAGCCGGCTCTTGCCGTTCCCTCCTCCCACGGGCATCCCCCTGCCGTCCTGTCCCTTCCCTGTGTGTCCTGGATGTGTCCTGGTGGCTGTTGGGTGGGTGTTGGGTCCTGTGGTGATTTGGAAGCATTGTTGGGTGGGTGGGCGAGGGGCGAGCGTGTGCCGGTGCTGGGGAGCAGAGTGTCCCCCTCTCTGCCTGGGTGGGTGCCCAGCCCTCCCTCAGCACACCCAGCCTGCTGGAAAGACCTGGAGGGGATCCCATGGCATGCCTGATGGTGGCCTTGGGGCTGCCATGGAATCTGATAGGCATCAGGGTGGGGGATGTGGTATGGTGAGTGCTGGCTGGACACTGAACTGTGAGAGGGCTGTCCTTCCCCACCTTCCCCTCTGGCATCCGTGGGAAGCACCCAGTGCAGGGAGTGAAACTGGGGGGGCACAGTGCAAGTGTGGGCACAGGGAAGGGGGGACCCTGGGATCCCCAGGCAATGGGTGCTGTCCAAGGGGAATGCAGCCCATCTCTGTCCAGCTCTCCGGGGTGGTCCTTGCAGTGCTGTGCCCATGAGGGTGCTGTGGCACCCACCTCGGGATCCCATGCCTTTGTCCTTGGGGCATCCCATCCATCTCTCCATCCATGTCCAACTGTGTCTCCCCACCCCCTCCATGCCCCAGCTGGCACAGGGGAATGCCCGCTGCAAGGGGCTCCATTGCACCAGCACTGCTGTGCTTCTGCCTGACCCCAGCACCAGCTCTTGATGTCCCCAGTGTCCCCTGCCTCACCACGGTGACAGCGGGAGCCTGGCACCACCTCCCCATCCCGCTATTTAAAGCTGGGGCTGGGGGCAGAAAAATAAACGCGGAGGACGACGACGATGATGATGATGATGATGATGGTGGTGGCTCTGGCCGCCCTTGGGGACAGCTGGCCCCGCGTCAGCGTCCCCGGGGAGGGGATGCCGTGGCCTGGCACAGCCGGGCACAGGGCTGGGAGCTGGTCGCCAGGCGTTTGCGCTTTAATGCATCAGGACAGCTTGCAAATTCCAGGCTGGCGCGGCGAGGTGCCGGCCGCGGCCGAGCGTGCGCGCTGTCGCGGCGGGGGCCGCGCTGCCAGACCCGGTTAGCTCCCTTATCTCGCCCGCCGCCGCGGGGGGACGGGGGTCAGGGCAGGGCTGCTGGCAGCCCCTGCTTCTCACCCTGCCGGGGGGGTCTGCGCAGCCCCCCCGCTGCAGCAGGGGTGGGGTATGGTGGGGGCACAGCGGGAGGTTGGCGTGGGAAGGGCAGGTTTGTAGGGAACTCTGTCCCCCCGGCATCTGCAGGGACCCCGTCTCACCATCTGCAGAGACCCCCCGTCCCCTCTGTCCCCCTCCTGTCTGCAAAGCCCTTCTGCAAGGATCTCTGGCCTCTCCTTCTGCAGGAACCCCTCTCCTCTCTGTCCTCCCCCATCTGCAAAGTCCCATGTTCCCCTCACCTTCAGGTATCCCTGTCCAACCCTTCTGTTGAGAACCCTGACCCTTCATCTTCAGAGCCCTGTGTCCTCCCATCCACAGGGATCCCTGTTCCCTGGAATCCACGGGAACCCTTGTCCCCCCTCCCAGGCCTCCCTCTGCAGAGCCCTGGGGTGATTCCCAGTCCTGTCCCCCCAGCACCAGGGATGACCTGGAGGTTGTTCAGGGACAGCCATCTGAATCCCAGGAGAGAGGGTAACCTGTCATCTCTACAAACAAAGGGAAACTGAGGCAGGGAATGCCACTGAATCCTTTCTAAGAAGCAGTTTCTCATCCTTTCCCTGAATATTCCCCAAATATCTGAGCCCATCTGTTGAGCCAGGACCCCCAAGCTTTGCCCCCATCTCCCCCTCGAGGCTGTGTTACCTCCCTCCTCCCCATCCTCACATTCAAGTTGCTTAAATAAAAAAAGCCTTTAAAAGCATGTATTGCCACCTCGCTGGGAAGAATTGCAGTCACCTGGAGTGCTAATCCCGAGGCACCCTGGGGCTATGGGTGCTCCCCGGGGGTGGAGGAGGAGGAGGAGGGGGCCCTTTGCTTTGCCAAGGCGTGGGGGGATTAGCAGGAGGGTTGGTAAATCTGACCCCAGGTAGAGATTAAGACCCAAAAAAAAAAAGAAAAAACGTTGTGTTTTCTCCCCCGTGCTGATGCACCGTGAAGATTAAACTGGGATGAATCCATGCAGCAGCAGCTTCAATTAGGGGGTGGGGGATGGCAGGGAGGGATGTGAGGATGGGGCAGGGAAGGGGGATGTGTCCAGGGGGCTGGAGATGCCACAGCTGGGGGAAAATGGGGGAGCTGGAATAAAATAGGGGAGCTGTAAGGGAACGGGGGGACCTGGAAGGCCAGTGGCCAGTCCCTGGGGGTCCCCAGGCTGCCTGTGGGAGGGGATTTTTGGGGGGGACAACCATATCCATAACCACTGACAACCTAATCCTGGAAATAGCTGGCACTGGGCTGTGTGTGGGCGGCTTCAGCAGCTCATCCCAAAGGCCGATAGGTTTATGGATAGGGCTGGAAAACACCCCAGCAGCGGGGAATAATTCCCCCACCCCCAGTTGCCCCCATTGAAAGTGGGATGTTCTCTTATCCCACTTGAGCTCACTGGTCCGTACCCCACAAACCATCCCAGCACGTGGCCACCTCCAGGGACCTCATCTTTTTCCAAACCCCCCCACCCTTCACAGCTCTGGGGCTGGGGGGATGGGCTTCTAAGACAGTCCTGGGAATCTTGTCCCTCCTGATGGTGATGCTTCCCTGGGGAGTGCTGGGAAGGGGGACAAGGGGCTCCCCTCCAGGACACGGAGTGGGGGACCTGTTCCCTCCCACAGCCAAGGGGGGGTGGGAAGGGACTGACTTCCCTGCCATGGTGCTCCTGTGTCCCTTTGGTGGGAGGGGGGAGATGCTGAGCCCAGGGGTAAAGGAAACTGGGGAGACCCCTCTGGGCTGTCTGGCTGTTCTGAAGGGCCATGTGACCAGTATGTGTACTGGGAGGAGACTGGAGTGGCCATCCCTGCGGTGGACAATGGAGTGGCTGACCCTTTCATCGGGGATGAGGCTTTTTTGGGGGGCTGAGCACTGGCTTGGGGGTCAAGCAGCATTTTGGGGTGTTGAGCTTGAGGGGCATTTTGGGGAGCTGATAACTGGCTTGGTTATCATCATTCTGGTTTGGGGGTCAAGCACTGTTTTGGGGGGTTGAGCATCAGCATGAGGCTTGAGCAACATTTTGGGGGACTGAACCAGCTTGAGGATCAAGCATTGTTTTGGGGGCCTGAACCCAACTTTGAGGTCTGAGCTTTGACTTGGGAGTCGTGCACCATTTTGGGGGGCTGAGCAGCAGCTCAGTGGCTGAGCACTGGTTCAGGGGTCTGAGCACCATCTTGGGGGGTCAAGCACTGTTTTGGGGGGCTGAGCACCCCCTCAGGGGTCGAGCACTGTCTCATGGGCTGAGTGCTGGTTCAGGGGCTGATCAGCAGCTTGGGAGCTGAGCACCATTTTGGGGGGCAGAGCTGGTACCATCTCAGGGGTCAAGCACCAGTCCAGGGTGTTCAGGGGTTCAGAGCTGACTTGGTGGGGCTGAGCACCATACTGGAAAGCTGAGCACCAGTTTGGGCACCAAGCACCAGTTTGGGTGGCTGAGCACCATTTCAGGCTGAGCAGCAGTTAGGGGGGCTGAGCCCCAATTTGAGGGTCTGAGCCCCAGTTTGAGGGGCTGAATCCTTCCTGAGAGGGCTGAAGGGGCAAGCACCCCACTGAGGGTGTGCTCCTGTCTCACATCCCATGCTGGAGGTCATCGGGGCCAGTGTGGGGGTTGTTCCTGCTCTCCTTGCTCCCTGTCCTCATCACAGGGTGGCCTCAGAATGGCAAGTAGCTTAAAAGCTGGCTCTGGTCCCTTCACTCCACTAAGTGTGTGGGTACATTCCTTCCCTGCCTCAGTTTCCCTCCTGCAGTGAAGCTCTTCAGGGGTCTCCCCTGCTGCCTCCTGCCCCCAGCATTCCAGCTGCTCTTCCACTGCCATGGGCATCCCTTCCTGGACATGCAGAGATGGGAAGGGTCACCTCACCCCCCAGCCCAGTGGTTGGGTGCTGGTGCCTTGGCATCCCTCTGGGTGCTCCCCTGAAGGCTCAGGTGTAGTGGGTGTCCTGGCAAACCCTTGCCCAGCCAACTCCATGCCAGAGCCTGACCTGCTCTCCCGGTGGTCCTGGCAACCAGGAATTGAATTTACCAGGACCTTCTCCTGGGGCAGAGGCATACCCTCAAGCTGGTGCCCACATCGTGGTGCCAGTGTGGGACAGTGAGTGTGTGTGGGTGTAGGGACCAATTTTCTGTGCCAGCTGAGCTGCTGCCATTGGAGCAGGGAGAATCCCAGGCCCCCCTCCTCCTGGTGGATGAGGGACAGATCCAGACAGGAGGTTCTGCATCAGCCCAGCAGGGTCATGCCAGTGCTGTGTCCTCACAGGCTTCCTGGGATGTGTTGGCACTGGGAGCTGGGCAAGGTGTGATGATGGTAGAAGGTCCTCTCATAGGAGAAAGATGCCAGTGTGGACATCTGGTCTCTCCGAGTCACATCCCGGGGGGCAAAATCCTGCTCTTCTATCTGCTGTCTGGCTTTGCTGTGGAGTGCTGATGTTGGCTACAACCCTAGCTCCCCTCCAGAGTTCTCCTGGGGGGTTACCACAGGGTAAGGGACCAGGGTTGTCCCTGTGTCCATCCCAGACTTGCCCAGGAACCCCATCCCAGAGCTGCAGTCAGTGTCCCATGGTGGGGAGCAGTTCCTGGGTCCCTTGGGATGGGATGCCCCCCACCCAGCCCCACTGTCCCTGAGCACTCAGCACCACTGGGTGGAAATAAGGAGAAACTTGGACATTCAGGGGTGGAGAAGGGCCCGGAGCTGCCAGCAGAGTTTCACGGTGTGGGTGGTGCTGAGGGAGGTGGGCAGGGACACAGTGCCCCAGGGCAGGATGGCTGGTACCCTGGGCATCCCTCTGAGTACTCCCCTGGGAATATGTGTGTGTGTGTGTGTGTGTGTGTGTGTGGTGGGGAAGGGGGGCTGGCACTCCAAAAGACACAAACCCTCTGTGTCCTCGAGGCTGAGACCGCCCCAAACTCATCTCACGGGTGAAAACAGCTGTGGGGCGTGGAGGATGCGTGGCCACATCCCTGCCCAGCTTAACTTCAGCCACATCCCGGCTGGGGGGAAGGGGGAATGCCTTGCTCTGGAGAGACCCTCCAGTGGGCTTTGTGCCGGGGTGGGGGGGGGCTGTGTCGTGTCGGAAATCACGTGGCTCAGGGACTTGGGGCTTTACGGGAAGCGAGGGTTGAGGCGAGGGGCAGCTCCCATCCCCCCAGGATCGCTCGGCCGGGGTTCAGCTCTGGATCAGGCCCTCAAATCAGCTGCCCCGTGGCCTTGGCTTCCCGGCAGGCGCAGGGCGAGGGGTGACGGGGGGATGCAGAGCCGCCGTCGCTCCCCGGAGCAGATGGTCCCTCGGCAGCAAAGCTGCCCCTTCCGCATCGATTACCCGGGCCGGCCGTTTAACGATCGCTTTCCGGGGTTAATTAAACTCTCCTCGCCGAGGGCGGCTGGGCGGCGGGGCCCTACCTGCCTGCAGCCTTGATGAACCCCCCCAAAAAACGGGGGGGACGAGCCTGTGGCCGGAGCTGGGGTTTGCTTCCAAGCCAAACCTTAATATCCATCCTGGAGCGCAGCGGGTGTGCCAGAAGGATGGATCGGCCCCGCCGTGGCTGCACTTCTCTCCGGGGCACCCGGAGCAAGGTCAGCTGCCCAGTGTGGTTGGATCCCGCTTCCCAGGCAGCGTGGGGTGCTGGAGCAGAGGCTGCCTGGCGTCTTCCCCTGAACGCTGTTTTTTTGGGAGCGGTCCCCGCTGCCTTGCTCTGCCCACCCATGTCTCTATTCACAATGATTTTGGAGGAAGGAGTCGAGTGCTTGGTGCAGACGGTGGCTCCGGAGCAGCACGGTTTGCTGGGCAGGGCCCAGCACTGGGATTGTCAGGAGTCGCTGCTTTTTGCATATCTAAATGTGCCCTTTCAGCCGGTGCTCTCGGTCGAAACTGCCATCTTTTGCCTCATTGTCAGCCTCGCCGAGGTTACGCATCGTTTGCTGACTCACAGCCTCCTGCTCTAATTACTCGTTCGACTCCCTCCCTGGAGCCACCCGGCCAGTCCCAGCACATCCCTTCCCGCTGCTGCACTGCCAGCCAGGGGGCTGGAGCCGGGGCATCCATGCAAACCTCCTCCCTGCACCCATCCCTACCCACGGGCACCGCTCCGAGGCTCCGGCTGCAGTTGAAAGCTGCTGTCCCGCTCGTCTGGTCCAGCATCCCACTGCTCGCACCCCCTGGGATGGTTTTAGGGGGCATCCGCGGGGCTGGAGCTGGGGCACCCATGCAAACCCCCCTCCTTGCAACCATCCCCTGCCCGTGTCATTGCTCCGAGCTTCTCTCCTGGTCGCCTGCTCCAGCTTCCCGCTGCTCACACCCCCGCGGACGGTTTTGGGGTGCAGCTGGGGGGTGGTGGGTGCCGGCAGGGCGAACCCGACCCACCATCCACTCATGATGCCAGTGGGGCTCAGGGCTGGCTGTCCCACCGGGCATTCCCCCCAGGCATGGCCTCGCAGAGGGATGCTCCGCTCCCACGCGCTCCCTCCGAGCTTCCCAGGAGCATCCCGGGCGCGCAGCCCCCCCCGGGGCGAGCGGGAGCCCGGCCCCCCCTCGGCGGCAGCGCCGGCTGGGACGAGCCGCGCACTAAACCCGTTAGCTGAGCCTCTCTGATCCCCGCCCGATACGATCAGCCGCCGGGGAGCTCAGAGCCCCGGCCCAGCGTGATTTCCAGCGTCGCGGAGATTCGAACAGACGCCACAATTACTGACGGGATTGGGCTGATCCCGCTCCCGGTCCCGCTGCTCTGTACTGCCTGCTGTCCTGTGTGCCAGAAACAGGGAAAGCACCAGCTCTGCCCTTTTTAATGTTATTATTTTTATTATTATTATCGTCAAAATATCCCCCCATCCCAGGCTTGCCAGCACGGAGTGGTGCTGATGGGAAGAGCCTGCTCTCCTCTTCAGCATCTCCCTCCTCAGATCATTGCACCTTCCCAAACTCATCCATCCCAGCAAGCCAGATGGATGCAGGGGCTCAAGTTGGCTTTAATTAATTTAATTTTTTTTATCT